>NW_026652291.1:54678675-54692077 GCF_009828535.3 Hylobates moloch
TAATGGGTGCAGGAAATCAACATGGCACATGGATACATATGTAACAAACCTGCACATTGTGCACATGTACCCTAAAACCCTAAAGTATAATAAAAATAAATAAATAAATAAATAAATAAATAAATAAATAAATAAATAAAAGAAAATAAATAAAACAAATATTAGCTTCCAACAAATCTGCTAAACGATGCTCCTGTAGATTAGACGCCCAATCCACAAGGTTGAGCCAAGATCCACTGGATAACTTTGACCCTCCAGGGATACTTTTAGCCACAGACATTCTGAGTGAGGCCCACATCACAAAGCATTTGTTTCTTAGGACTCAGACTTAGTGTTGCTCCTTTTCATACAGTCTTCATAGCTTAAGCTCATGAAACACAGTGGTCAATGCTTACAACAAATTTGCCAACTTATTAACTAAAAATAAAAAATTAGAAGATTCACTGATTTTTCCTGGTTTCTAGTGGTAAAGGCTACAAACTACAAGTGCCGCAATCAGCTTTTAACCATCTGCACAGATAGGAAGAAAATTTTTTAATTAAAAATTACTTTCCAAGCCTATTGTCCCGGGGTTAATATTAATAATTAGTTTGCAGGATGAGGCATTCTAAAAAGATTCTAGATAGCAGTACAAAACTATCCTACAAGTTTTTAAATCTGCCATGAGTAATGAAATGGTTTACAGTGTTACCACTTATAACTTATGATAACTAATCAAGATTCGACCTTAATAAATAACATAAATACATAAATAAAATTATCAGTACTCAGCTACTCTAAATAACGTCAACTCTTTCTTTCTGGATTTCTAGTCAAATTCACTTTCTTCATTGCTTCACATATTTTACTTCCAAAGAACAGTACATCTGTACCCAAACAACACTTTTCACATACAGAAGAAAATGCATTAAAACTTATATATCAGATCTAGCAGTTATATTTCCAAAAGAAATGAGGACATGCATGCAATAAAAAACATATACAGGCTGGGCACGGTAGCTCATGCCTGTAATCCCAACACTTCGGGAGGCCAAGGTGGGTGGATTGCTTGAGCCCAGGAGTTCAAGACCAGCCTGGGCAATTTAGCAAAACCCCATTGCAACTAAAAATACAAAAAATTAGCTGGATGTGGTGGTGCATGCCTATAATCTCAGTTACTCAGGAGTCTGAGGCATGAGAATTGCTTCAACCCAGGAGGTAGAGGTTGCAGTGAGCTGAGATCACATCACTGCACTCTAGCCTAGGCAACAGAATGAGACTGTCTTGAAACAGAACAAAACATGTACAAATAGGTTTATGGCAGCTTTGTTCATAATAACCCCAAACTGGGTGCAACCCAAATGTCCATCAGCAGCAGAATGGATATATAAAATTGTGCTTTGGGAGGCCGAGGCGGGCAGATCATGAGGAAAGGAGATTGAGACCATCTTGGCTAATACGGTGAAATCCCCTTTCTACCAAAAATACAAAAAATTAGCTGGGCGTGATGGCTCATGCCTGTAGTCCCAGCTACTCAGGAGGCTGAGGCAGGAGAATCACTTGAACCCTGGAGGTGGATGTTGCAGTGAGCCAAGATCGTGCCACTGCATTCCAGCCTGGGCAACAGAGAGAGACTCCATCTCAAAAAAAAAAAAAAATGTGCTACATTAATATAATGGAACACTACATAATGATGAAAACATAAGAAATCTGGCAAGAACATAAATGAAACTTACAGATACAATGTTGACTAAATGAAGTCAGACAAATAGAGACATACTGTATAATTCCATTTATACAAAGTTTAAAACTGGCAAAAGTAATCTGCCATATTGGAAATCAGGGTAGCAATTACCCTTAGGAGAGAGTGACAGGAAGCGGGCACAGGCGGGGCTTCTGAGCTGCTCATAATGTTCCGTAGCTCAGTCTAGCTACGGAACATGAGTCATCCATTTGGAGAAATTCATTGCGACACAAACTTAAGATTTCCACACATTTTAATAAGTACGTTTTACTGCTAGAAAAATATTACCCTCTCCAAAAAAGAGGGTTTACAAAGAGCTTACACATAAAAAGACATCATTTATTAAAGTTCTTTTAGTAAATGTTTGAAAACTCTGATAACTTGACATATATATATATACACACACACACATATACACACATATATGAGATGTGAGATGTGTGTGTGTGGTGAATATGTGTGAAAGAGAGATGCATACCTCTCCAGTTCCCCTGAGTCTTTGAATCAGAGGGCATTCCATTAACTCCAACACAAATGCCAGTGGTTCTCACTCCCATTTGTCTCACCAAACCTCCAACTATCATGTCCTGTATTTCTGGGAGTCTCCAGGAGGTGTCTCCACGTGCTGCTCCCAGTCCCGTTGGCTACAACCTGCCCCACTGGTCATCACAGTTCATCCAGATCCTCCTCTAAGATACAAGAGAATGACTCACTTCTTTCAGTTAGAAGGTGTGACGCTGTTTCTGAGTCTGAGTATTTTCTATAAAGCTTGGTGAGAAAATTCTTTCAGGGTTTGCTGACAGCCCTCTACATTCACAGGGTATACAGGCTTCTAGGTAGCTGGACCAGGGAACAGAATCCAGAAACTGCTACCATGCCATAGTCAGACTTACTGCTCCCTTGTGACAACTAAGGCTTCTTCCTGGGTGAAGTGAATCAGCAGACTCCTGCCCTTAGGGTGAGTTCTCACCCAGGAAGCTCAGCCCTCACAGCTTGCTAGACATGCCCGCATACATCTAAATCCCAGCAGTGGGTGTGACCTGACATCTTTCCCAGATGGCTCCACCTCCCCTAGTCACATAGAGTTCACCCAGGCCTGTCTTACCAGTTCACAGATGTGCCCAGACAGGCCTGAAACCCTGTGCTGGACCCCAGCGCCGCTCCCTCTACTTCATGACCCTAATCCTGTAAGCTCACGTGGTTCACTGGGAGGCCCAAGCCACTAGCACATCAAACTTTGAGTGTTCTTTAAATCTATCATAAGAATGTTGAAACCCCATAAATTTTTACAATTTTTAAATTTCTCCAATTTATCAGAATAATTTTTTCTTTAGATTTCAATGTATTTACATCTAAGATTTTAAGACAGAGAAAATGCCATCTCTTTATGCTCTGTCTAGAGTGATAAAAATAATCCATTTTTATTTATCTTCTTCAGATTATGGGTCATTTTCTCACAGGGTTTTGGTACATAAATATCTGGAACAAAGAAAGGGAAATGAAGCAGTGATTAAAATTGCAGTCACATCCTGCTGAACCATTCACTAGCCTATGATGTGGAGTTCAAATGGTGAATTCTTCCACCTGCTGGTATCAGCCTGTCTCTGCAATTCACACATCAACTCCCTAAAAAACATAAAATGAAAATTCTGAGTGGGGAGAAACTTTACATTTTCATCTTAAGCTGGAAACATATTATGACTCAATGACTGAGAAACTATCATTCAATAAGGTGGAGAAGGAAATGGAACTTCTAGGAAGATAGAGAAATGGCTGTTATCA
Organism: Hylobates moloch; assembly: GCF_009828535.3. Lineage (NCBI taxonomy): Eukaryota > Metazoa > Chordata > Mammalia > Primates > Hylobatidae > Hylobates > Hylobates moloch. Next base: position 54,682,181 of record NW_026652291.1, read on the forward strand.
TTTGGTTTCTAGACAAATGCAAGATGTTCTTTTCTTCCTGTGACCTCAGATACCACCTAAGATCTGGGCTACTTGTTTTTTCTTTAGCATAGTCTGCCTTGTACTTTAATGCGAATATGGTGCCTTGAACTAGTTTAAAGTTCTGGGTAAGGCAGATGCCATGAACTGAATTTTTTTACCATTAGCAGCAAGCACAGTACCTTGTATACAGTGAGTACCCATTCAATGATCGCATTGTTGATATTCCAAGTTGGCTAATGCTCAGTTCTTCTTTCATGACCCTACAGGAGTCCTATAGTCATGTTTGTAAAAACTGGGTCAGGGTGTAAAACAGCCATTGCTACAGTAAGTATAGGGACTTGGGCTTAAAGGTAAGACCAGAAGCAGGAAGATAAAGAGAAGAGGGTGGTTCTCAGAAGATAGGATCCTGGGGAGACAAGGTGTTTTGTTATTCTACAGTCAGTTTGGTTCACTGTTAAGTGTCCAGCACAATGCTGGACTCATAGTAGGTGCTTAACAAATATTTTCTGAATAAATCAATAAATTAGAAACATTGAATTTGAAAAACAGAGGTAGGTTATGCTATGCAAAGCTATGCTCAATGAACTATAATCTATTTAATACAAGAAATGCAAAAAGAAAAGCCCTCATTTGTATATGAGATCAGCCTTCAGTATATCATCAGACTCCCAGCCTCCATCCTAGGAAATATTAAGTGAAAGGGAAGGTATTTTCTTCCTGTATTTCTGTATGTTTTAAACTAACACGTTATCCTTCACTACTCTAAGCACCTTACTAGTTAGAACTTTAACGATGGATAAACAGCTTAGAGAAGTTAAAGTATTTGGCATTTGAGAATTTGGGGTTTGTGATTCCTTAGGTCCACCCCCATAAGGGACAAAACTCTAAAAATCAATAATATTTTTTATAGAAGCCTATATGTTTTATATAGTTAAAGCCTGCAATTAATCAATCATGTACAAAGGGCAAGTCAAAATGTGGGCTCAATGGAGGGTTAGCATGACAAAGACCTGAGACAAGGCAGCAAAGAGGCTATCCCTTGTGCACATTGCATCATGGTTATCTGCTGAAACCCTGTGCTTAGCACACTTTTCACTTCCTTTCCTTGGTAAGGATTTGTTCATACCTCTTTGCAAAATTGTCCGGAATTACTCTCCTCATTTGTTCCCATACAAAGGTGAAAGCTTGGCTAGGCACGATGGCTCACGCCTGTAATCCCAGCACTTTGGGAGGCTCAGGTGGGTGGATAATCTGAGGTCAAGAACTCAAGACCAGCCTGGCCAACATGGTAAAACCCTGTCTCTACTAAAAATACAAAAATTAGCCGGACGTGGTGGCATGTGCCTGTAATCCCAGCTATTCTGGAGGCTGAGGCAGGAGAATCGCTTGAACCCGGGAGGCAGAGGTTGCAGTGAGCCAAGATCATGCCATCGCACTCCAGCCTGGGCAACAAGAGCAAAACTCCGTCTCAAAACAAACAAACAAAAAACAAAGGTGAAAGTTTTTCTGGAACATGTCTTATTGGATTAGTAATAACTCCAGTGGGCAAGGCAAATACAAACAGCGTATAAACTCAGATGTGCAAGGAATGCAGTGTTTCATGTGTCCGTGTGAAGAGACCACAAACAGGCTTTGTATGAGCGACAAGGCTGTTTATTTCACCTGGGTGCAGGTGGGCTGAGTCCGAAAAAGGAGTCAGCAAAGGGTGGTGGGATTATCATTAGTTCTTATAGGTTTTGGGATAGGCGGTGGAGTTATGAATAATGTTTTGGGGGCAGGGGGTGGATCTCACAAAGTACATTCTCAAGGGTGGGGAGAATTACAAAGGACCTTCTTAAGGGTGGGGGAGATTATAAAGAACCTTCGTAAGGGTGGGGGAGACTACAAAGTACATTGATCAGTTAGGTTGTGGCAGAAATAAATCACAATGGTGGAATGTCATCAGTTAAGGCTATTTTCACTTTTTTACAAACCAGTTGCTTCAGGCCATCTGGATGTATACGTGCAGGTCACTGGGGATATGATGGCTTAGCTTAGGCTCAGAGGCCTGACATGCAGCTTTATATTTTTTGTATTAGTTTAACTGCTTTTTTTTGTTTTGTTTTTTTGAGGCAGAGTCTTGTTCTGTTGCCAGGCTAGAGTGAGTGCAGTGGCACCCTCTTGGCTCACTATAACCTCTGCCTCCCAGATTCAAGTGATTCTCATGCCTCAGCTTCCCAAATAGCTAGAACTACAGGCGTGCACCACCACACCCGGCTAATTTTTGTATTTTTAGTAGAGATGGGGTTTTGCTGTGTTGCCGAGGGTGGTCTCAAACTCCTGGCCTCAAGCAATCCACCAGCCTCAGCCTCCCCAAGTGCTGGGATTACAGCTGTGAGCCACCTTGCCCTGGCCTGTAACAGTTTCAGTTTAACTTCTAATGTGAGCTCTCATTCCTCCAGGGAAGAAATTTGATCTCAAATTCAGTCAACCAGTCTATTCAACTGAGGACCCCTCAGCAGGGGTTCCCTGTGCTAAGGCCCTGGTGGCAGGAGCCGGTGGAGAGAAGCCTCTAGCCCTGATACCTCTCCCTTGGGTATTCTCTGAATCAGTCTTCAGTGCTGGGGATTCGGTCAATGGCTGCCCTGCGCCTCCCTGGGGATGAGGAGCCTTTGTGAACCTTGTCCAAGCCCTGACTACTGAGACCCTCCAGGCAGTCACTTCCTCGTTGGGCTCTTCTCAGGAAGCAGAGCAAAGTCAGATACTCAGCCTGCCTGGGATTTCTGCTACCTGATCAAGGAAGCCAGCTCCAGGATCCTGACTCCAAGACCAGTGATGTCTCTACTCCCCACACCTCCGTGTCATCTTCTCATTACTGCCCCACTCTCCTCAGACCCTTGCCCTCACTCTTACTGTGTTTCCTGAATGTTAACTTGGAGCTCAAAACCAGGAAGGCTCACATCTTCCTCAGAGATTATAAGCACCTCAAGTGCTACAGCAGCTCCCCAAGGGAGATAGGGAAAAAGTAAACCATCAGGAGAAAATCAAAACACTGGTTAATATGTCAAAATATAATCCCAACCCAGAAGTTTCCATCTTAATAATGCTTTTACCATTTCCTGGCACTTCTCCACTCATATCTCTTTTGAGCTTAGCCATCCTTTTTTTTTTTTTTCTTTTTTCAGACGGAGTCTCACTCTGTTGCCTGGGCTGGAGTACAGTGGTGCAATCTCAGCTCATTGCAACCTCCGTCTCCAGGGTACAAGCGATTCTCCTGCCTCAGCCTCCCGAGTAGCTGGGATTACAGGCGCCCGCCACTATGCCCAGCGAATTTTTTGTATTTTTAGTAGAGATGAGGTTTCACCATGTTGGCCGGGCTGGTCTCGAACTCCTGACTTCGTGATTCACCTGCTTTGGCCTCCCAAAGTGCTGGGATAACAGGCGTGAGCCACCGCACCCAGCCGAGCTTAGCCATTTTATGGAGTGAGAAGGACAGACAGCTTTGTCCTTACTTTGCAGAAGTTGAAATCAAGGCACTAAGTGATTCTGCAATCTCAGCATATTCCACAATAGGCATATGAAGGCTGTCAGTGATTTGAGGGAGAGGAAGAAGACAGGCTGGAAGTATTTCCATCTTTTCAGGAACTCCCACTGGACTATGCCTAAGAATTCAAACGACTGTATCAATGAGCAAATCAAATATGACAGGACCTGAAAGTGTCAGGAACATCCGCTTGTTTCAAGACAAGCCAAATATACTCAGGTAACGAGGCAACGAGTAAATGGTCACTGTCACAGCCAATTATAGAGATGGCAATGCAGCCACTAAGGGAATTCAAAAGTAAAATAAATCCGGGTTCTCAGTCATCTTTCCTTTTCTTTTTCTTTTTCTTTTTGTTTTTTTTTTTTTTTTTTGAGACAGAGTCTCGCTCTGTCGCCCAGGCTGGAGTGCAGTGGTGCGATCTCCGCTCACTACAAGCTCCGCCTCCCGGGTTCACGCCATTCTCCTGCCTCAGCCTCCCAAGTAGCTGGAACTACAGGCACCCGCCACCACGCCCGGCTAATTTTTTGTACTTTTAGTAGAGACGGGGTTTCACCATGTTAGCCAGGATGGTCTCGATCTCTTGACCTCGTGATCCGCCTGCCTCGGCCCACCAAAGTGCTGAGATTACAGGCGTGAGGCACCGCACCCGGCCCTCAGTCATCTTTCTAAATATTTGAAACAGCGGAGCCTGGATAACAACCTTGGTTAACAGATTCATACATTAAATATGCTGAGTGCAGTGTACTCAAATTCCCTCACTGAGCATAAAGCTCAGCCCATTTTTTACACCACCCCTTTCCAGAGTGTAAGTGACTTGTCTGTGGGGCCACTGTGGACCTCTGGCATTTCCCTGGATTGCAAAACTGATTAGAAGAAGGTCAAAAACCAACAAACAGCACAAAACAGGCCAGGTGTGGTGGCTCACGCCTACAATCCCAGTACTTTGGGAGGCCAAGGCAGGTGAATTACCTCAGGTCATGAATTTGAGACCAGCCTGACCAACATGGTGAAACCCCCTCTCTACTAAAAATACAAACAACTAGCCAGGCATGGTGGCGCACGTCTGTAATCCCAGCTATTCGAGAGGGTGGGGCAGGAGAATCACTTGAACCTGGGAGGCAAAGGTTGCACTGAGCCAAGATGGCACCATTGCACTCCAGCCTGGGCAACAAGAGCGAGATTCCGCCTCAAAAACAAAACAAAACAAAACAAAACAAAACAAAACAAAACAAAACAAACCAAGTGAGTAGGGTAATAGGTTAGCTGAGATCCAGTCAGAATTCAGGTTTACTTAACAGATCACAAATCCTGTTTCAGGGGAGGAGAAACAACATTAAGGGATTTGAAAACCTCTTCCATCACTTACTGGTGAGGTGACCTTGAGCAAGCTACTCACCTTCTCTAAGCCTCGATTTCCTCATCTGTGAAATGGAAAGAAAAACAGAACTTGTCCCACAGAGCTGATGAGAAGATTAAATGAGGTAATGCGCATTATGAGCTTTGCCAGAGTCCTTGGAAAATGCTACTTGCCATTTGGATGAATCTGAAAGTGGTATGCCACCACAGTAGGCCCTGCTTTGAAACATAGTGGATATTAACCTGGATTTGTTTATCTCGTGTCTTTCTGTGATGGTCACCAGAAAGGACCTCATAGACGCCCCAAGCTGCAGGAAGCATGACAGACCCAGGGCTCCAGATAGCCCTGCAGAGGCCATGCCTCCGGGAAGATGCTCCCACCAATGACTGAGCAGAGTATCCTGGACTCCTGACAGCAGATGCACCCCAGAACTGCCCAGTGGCGCTGCTGGATCTTCCCGGCACTACAGGGCTGTCTGAGATATGCCCTTCTACCCTTCCCTGTCTCTCTCCTTCACTCTAGGTCACACTGGCATCACAGTCTGATGCTCTCTCTGGCTAGCACTCCCTATTTTTTCCTCCCACAAGCATTTACCCCAATAAAAAATCTTAACGTGTTTAATCCTGCTTTAGCTTCTGCTTCTCTGAAGACCCGAACTAACACACTTTCTCATGTTTTTTTGTATTTCCAACAGTGGGAAACTTACACTTGTCCTATGAGTTCTGGACTGTTTGTTCAGCTATTTACAAACGCCATTTCGTTACAGCAGTCATGGGGAAGCAGTGGATGAGAAGCAGGAATAATATAGGCCATTGTGAGTAAGGCTGCTATAAACATGTGAGCCACTGAAATCTGATACTTTTTCAGGGATCCAGTTTCTGGTTCTTTCTGGTCAAGAGAGGCTAAAGGAAAGGTTTTTAAAGATACTAATTTTCTTAGTCAAGTAACTTAACCTCTCAAGGCCTCAGTGTCCTAGACTAGCACAGAACAAGCAGATGAAACAAAGTTTATATCAGAATGTCAACTGTAAAAGTATCATTTACCATAAATGGAAGATAATTGTATTAAATTCTAGTTAGATGCTAAAACTTCAAGAACTTTTAGAGTCTGGATCTGCATTCTGTTAAAAATATAGATGAAAAAATGCTAACATGTGAACACAAAAGACTTTCCAGAAAGACTTAAAGAAAAGTGAAAGGGGAATAACTGTCTTGCAGTGTAATTTATTGTCGTCTAAGACTGGGTCTATGGAGCACCCTAAATCACCTGGTTCCATCATGTTCTTTTTAACATGGAGATGGATGGTTTTCCCCCATACTCTATATATTAAGCATTCTATAGCTCATGATTTTTCTGCATAGAGAATTGTTCAAGTCGGGGGTGCAGGCTTACCGACTGGATAGTGAATCAAGAAAATAGTGTGTTCATTAGTTCATCATTACCCTGAGTTTCTAACAAGAATTTAGTACAGGAAAGTAGACAGCAGAGCTGGGAGCCATCTATTTGAAACTGTCTTAAGCAAAACTAAGAAACCGAGTAAGCTTGCTTTTGGTGTCTTTCATCTTTTCTTTTGTGCCCCCTAATTATTCACTCCCCAGTGCCCAGACATTATGATGCCTTCTGCTCAGAGAACTTTTTGGGAGGAAGACCTACTCAGACCTGGTATTCCCTCATCCCAGGCTCTACCCTATTTTTCATCCAGCTGTTAAAGCTGAGTGACTAATTTCACACTTATGTATGAATGACCCATAACTGGCTTAATGCTGTGACCATCTTGGGGGTATTCAAAGCTGATAAACACTTTTTTAAGTTATATAATAATCAAAGAACCTTATCTTTCTGCTTTATTTCAAATTTTACCCCACAGGCCTTACTTATTTTTAAGATCAATGATTTTGATGGGCTCTTCTTCCCACTCTTAATTCAGGGTATTTCTGGCCCCATCCAGTTCCAAACTCTAATGCTCATCTCTTCTATAAATACTGTCCTTTGCAGGTCATCGGTATTGCAAGAATTGCATAAGGCCCAATTCAGTCTCTGCCCCAAAGGCTCAAGTCCAAACTTCAGAATCTGGGAGGACAAGGATTCAGGAAATTTTGTCAGACCTATGAGCTTTGAACTTTCACTTTTATGGTGAGGATCACATTTGGTCTGAATCAATTAATCCATTACCCCCCCCCCCGCCCCCACCGCCACCACCACCACCACCACCACCACCATGTGTGAATTCAAAATAATCAACTTTGGTTTATTATAAAAAGCAAAATATATTAATGTAAGTATACTAAGATTTTTCTAGAAAACTTGGCCGGGTGCGGTGGCTCACGCCTGTAATCTCAGCACGTTGGGAGACTGAGGAGGGCGGATCACAAGGTCAGGAGATCGAGACCATCCTGGCTAACACGGTGAAACCCCCTCTCTACTAAAAATACAAAAAATTAGCTGGGCGTGGTGGCGGGCGCCCTTAGTCCCAGCTACTCGGGAGTCTGAGGCGGGAGAATGGCGTGGAGGCGGGAGAATGGGGTGAACCCGGGAGGCGGAGCTTGCAGTGAGCCGAGATCGCGCCATTGCACTCCAGCCTGGGCAACAGAGTGAGACTCCATCTCAAAAAAAAAAAAAAAAAAGGAAAAGAAAAAGGAAAAAGAAAACTTAATTCTGGCAATGGACTGTATCTAAAATAATATATTAATACTACTTAATGAGGAAGAAAAAAACCTCTGACATCCTAAAATGCCAAGTGTTTGCCTTTGCCAAGGTTTAAGCACACATAAACACGCATATTCAAATACCACCCAAAGGAGGTGCAAAGATCAGCCTGTACCGCACAGTAACACAGACTGGGTTGTTTTTTGTAAAGAAGGCAACTAGTCCAGTGAGTAATCCCTTCATTTTCCACACACATACCCTTCTGTTTTCTCCCCCTCCTCCCCCCACACCCTCCACTGCAGTTAAAACGTAATTCGAAGAAGAAGCCTAAGGTAAAAGCCCCTGCCGCATAATGAGCCTAGAGCTTCACCTCACCTACTCTGATTCTTAGTAACCTACCTCTAAGGATGAGCGACAGGGTGCTACGGGCAGGGCGAACTTTGATCCAGGAGCTAAGAAACCTGAACCCTGGAGTCCTCAAAAAAATGAATGAAAACAACAGAGGCGCCCTGAGGATCCAAGCTGGGGCGGTGCCAAGGGCTGGCAAGGGAGGTTGGGACAACAGAAGTCAAACGTGCCATCCTTCCAGATCCCGGCACTTATGGTGGAAGCCACTCCAGGTGAGAAATCTTAACAGTCATAATGGCATAACAAATAAACATCGGCAAAACAGCAGACTGCCAACGACGTGCTTCCCTACACAGACGTCCTCCTGTCTCCACACTCTAGAGGGGAGAGGCGGGACAAATGCTGTCTCCGCCGATTTTGGAAATCCGGAAGGGAGCCTCCAAGCCCAGGTCCCGGGCTGGCAGGGGTCTCGCCGGCGCTTGGACCTCGGCTCCCACCCCCGAGCCCACCGCGGCCTCAGAGCCCCGGGAGGGGCCGGGCACTTCCTCTGCCCTCCGGCCTGGGGCAGGGGCCGGGACGCGGTGGGAGTGCAGCGGGGACTGCACCGCCCGAGGGGGCGGGCCCCAAACTTTCGTGCGCGTTGAAAGCTGCTGGCGCGGCGGGGCGGACTCCACCCCTGCCCGGCAGCCCAGCGCCTCTGGCCGCACATCCAGCTCTCTGCGCAGCCCGCCGCGCAGCCCGCCGCCCCAGCCATGGCGAAGCCCCTGACGGACCAGGAGAAGCGGCGGCAGATCAGCATCCGCGGCATTGTGGGCGTGGAGAACGTGGCAGAGCTGAAGAAGAGCTTCAACCGGCACCTGCACTTCACGCTGGTCAAGGACCGCAACGTGGCCACCACCCGCGACTACTTCTTCGCGCTGGCGCACACGGTGCGCGACCACCTGGTGGGGCGCTGGATCCGCACGCAGCAGCACTACTACGACAAATGCCCCAAGGTAACCGGGGGCGGGCGGGGCAGGGTCCAGCCCGGAGTCGGAGTCGCCGGCCGCGGCCGGGCGGGACGAGATGGAGAACCCCTCCGAGTGGTCCCTTGCACCCCGTCCTTGCCCCGAAGTCCAGAGGAGACGTGTCTAGGCTGTGGGCGGGCAGCCTGGGGGACAGATTCGGCCTTCCCACCGACGCTGCACTCATGTCTCCGAGGTGCCACCAGCCAGTGTCCCTCCCAAACCACTGTGCCGTCCGCCCCTGGAAACCTCCAGTTGGGCAGAAGTCCAGGCCCCTCTCGCCTGTCCACTTCACAAACTTTTTTGGAACTTTGACTCTCAGCATTTAATCAAGCGGTGACGGGGGCCTCTTGTCCTGTATGCCGGACACTGTTCTCTGCCCTAGACACTCAGCCCTAAACAAAAGGGACAAATATCTTGCCTTGCTGGAGCTTGGTATTTTGGGAGGGGAGACAAATGCCGAGCTGAGAAAAGGTCGAAAGTCTCAGGCCTCTCGGAGTGGCTAAGTGTGGTGCAGAGAAGGGGCAGGGTCCTGCTCCAAGCGTAGAGCTCCGCCCACCCATTCTCCTGAGTCGGGTGTGTAGCTCCTGGGCTTCCGTGAGTCCTGCGCAAAGAAGGCCCAGGGCCAGGCAATGCCCTGAACTCGTACTCCCGGGAGACACACACTCCGCCCACCCTTAGCCCCTCCACCCCCGAGGCCTGCCCCCAGAGCTGCTGAGGAAGGCTGGTCAGGGACCACCTCCATCCACGGCGTGGGGGCGGGACCCGAGACCTCCTTAGGGTGATTTTGGACCTACAGAGGGACAATATCTCTGTCTGACAGTTTGCGAAGAGGGCGAGAGGCAGTGGGGAAGGACTGGGGAGGACATGGCAGGGAGAGGGATTGTGTGCAGGCTGGAGTGAGGGCGGGTGTGAGTCTGTATTGGGGAGAGGAAACTGGAGAAGCCAGGTGGAGACATATTGGAAAGAATAAAAGATTGGGATACATCCCAGGGGCA
>NW_026652291.1:54692477-54825437 GCF_009828535.3 Hylobates moloch
GCTCTCTAATAACTGTGCAGATGAATCCCAAATATGGATCCCTAGTCTGAATTCCTTTTCTAACTCTGTGCATACATTTCTGAGTGTTTAGCGAACATACCTAGATATCTTCCTATTTCCTCAAACTCAGCACGTTAAAAACTCAAACCATTATTTCTCCCAATCCTGCCCCATCTTCTGTGTTTTGTTTTGTTTTGTTTTGAGACAGAGTCTCGCTCTGTCACCCAGGTTGAAGTGCAATGGTGCAATCTTGGCTCACTGCAACTTCCGCCTCTCGGGTTCAAGCGATTCTCCTGCCTCAGCCTCCCAAGCAGCTGGGATTACAGGTGCATGCCACGATGCCCAGCTGATTTTTGTATTTTTAGTAGAGGCAGGATTCCACCATGTTGGACAGGCTGGTCTCAAACTCCTGACCTGGTGATCCACCCACCTCGGCCTCCCAAAGTGCTGGGATTACAGGCATGAGCCACCACGCCTGGCCTCTGTGTTTTTTATTTTCATGCCATTGTCGTCTTGACAATCCAGACACAAACCAACTGTTTGCCAATTTCTGTTGATTTCTATAGGTTCCCTTGAATGACCTGCTCTCCTCCATTCTTCCTGCCTTGGTGAGGCTCTAGCTACCCATTTGTTGCAGCTGACTTCTACGTGGTTATTTTGTTTTCCAGAAGTGGTAAAACTGGCAGCCTGAGGCTGAATAAGGATAGCATGTCTGCTATGCTTTGTTTTGTTGGCCAAGACATTTTTCAGGAGTTTAATTTTTAGCGCCTGTGGGCAGGACTTGCACACTCCATTTCTTAGCCCAGTACTCTTCTTTGTTTTATGTGACCTCAATTACACATGTATTTTCTCTGCCTAGCTCCTGAAGGCATTTGAGTATATGATCCCATCTCATTCTGTGCATTGTAGTCTGCTCAAGCTTCCTAAAGCAACACATCTTGCCTCTGCTCAGTTATCGTTGGCTCCTCTTGCCTGCCGTAGTCCTTAAGCAAATATTCAAAAGCCCTTCTCAGTCCAGGTGGGCCTGTTCTTCCCTTGTTATCTTCCATTACCTCCTGTACCCACCTTGCGCTCCCAGTAAACCAATCCCCACTGCTGGGCTCCCGATTCACTTGCAGTGTCCTTCCTAACACATTTCTATGCTCAACTTTTGCCTGTACTGCAAGTCTCAGGTTTATTGGCAGGTGTTCCAGAGGTCTTCCCAGAAGTACCCAGGCCTCTGACTAATGCTGGGGATAAAAATAAAACACACATTTTAAAAATATTTGTTATATCTTCCTTATTTTATTTTACAGGCCTTTTGAAAATATCTACTTTTTACATAAAATACTAGTAATCATAGTACATGCATGTAATTTATAAAGGGTATTGGAGATGCTCATATATTTTACTATCAGGCATATATAACAAATATTTAGAGACCATTAAGTAAGAGGATGGCCAAGATCTATTTTTTGAGGTCTTATATATTCCCAAATATAAGGAGAGATTACCTCTAAAAAGTTATTTGTGAGAAAACAGGGAATCACCTTACATTCCTGTCCTTATAAAGTCTGTCATGCAAGGAAGTATTTTCTCATTTACTTTATTTTGAGCAACCACATATTTCTCAAGACTTTGAAATATTTTTAAAAAGACTTAAGTTCATGCTAATGTGGAATCATTAAAAAGGAGGCAAATTTAATACAGATATAGTCATTATTCCTGGGGGTATAACCTCACAATTGCAAGTGTGGAATATATACTATATAAACAAGCTTTTTGTAGATTACTTAAAAGAAAAAGGCAAAACATCATGGTTATAGAGATAACAAAAATACACACAGGGAAGGATTTTTTTTAAACTGGGTGATACTATGCAAATGGGTATTTGTGGCTTAAGATACTATTTCCTGTGACAGCAGTCATCATGTACTAGAGCACCAGCCATTGCCTATGTCTGCCCCAGAGAAGGTACTTTTATCCAGTCATTTGAAGGTATCTAATAGCTGGTGAGGGTTCTAGTAACAGCATTATAGACATTCAAACAACTTGGATGAAAATGAAGGTGATGTGTTCTGGAAAGCAGTCTTAGGTGGCCCGTTAGGTCATGGATGTTGACCATTTGTTGTGAAATTTAGAACTCAATTGTTCATAAAAGGAAAATGGGAAAGAATGAAATTTCCAAGTTGATGTTTTCAAATAATATTTTGTTTTAAATATTTATGTGTAACTAGTATGTTAAATATGATAATAGGCCTTTATTATACTGAATTCTATTCACAATTTTTTTTTGATTGGCCAAATTATTATTTTTTCTTTTCTTACTTCTTATCTTATGGAAATCGGGCAATCCCTAAAATTTGAGGTAACTATATTGGTGCATTTACAGATTTTTGCTGTTTTGTTTTGTGTCTCGTAGAGAAGAGAGGATAAATGATATGGAGAATAAGATATTGTAAAAGGGGGCAATGAAGTTACTCACTGGTGCTATTTTATTTTTTTAATTAGTAAACTGTGCTTGTATATAAAGAAGGTTTTCAGCAGGTCTGACCTTTGTACCTCTCACCTTCAACTCTGATGATATTTGCCTGACTTTTACCATGTCAAAGGCAAATAATGTCTAAGTCAATAGAGAAATTTCCAATTTCAATAAGAACAAACACTGATAAACCTTAGGTAGTCTCCTTGTTCATAAGGAACTTGCCAGTAAATGGACTTCATAGAAAAATTTGATTCTAGAATTAATTGTAGGCCAGGTGCTTGGCTCACGCCTGTAATCCCAGCACTTTGGGAGGCCAAGGCAGGCAGATCACCTGAGGTCAGGAGTTCAAGACCAGGCTGGCCAACATGGCAAAACCTCGTTTCTACTAAAAATACAAAAATTAGCTGGGCATGGTGGCAGGTGCCTGTAGTCCCAGCTACTCAGGAGGCTGAGGGAGAATTGCTTGAACTAGGAGACAGAGGTTGCAGTGAGCCGAGATCATGCCACTGCACTCCAGCCTGGCCGACAGAGGGAGACTCTGTCTCAATCAATCCATCCATCAATAAATAAATAAATAAATAAAACTGTAACATTTCTTACAGTAATCAGCCAAGGAGGAATATTTTCTAGACATGGGGTGTGTGGGAGTTAATCTTCGTGTTTCTTGGATGACTTGAGATAGTCATAGCCAACCCACCTTACCAGCACCCACCAAGGTGCCCTATAAATATTTTATTAATGAATGGCGAGCTATGGCTGTCTGACTTCTGTTTGTCCAAAACCTATGCTTTATTCATGAGGCTCATGATCAGGAGAGGGAAAAAACACAAAACATTGAATCTACTTAGTTAGAGGAGTTTGCTTTTTTTCTCCCCGGGGATAAAAGATACTGAATTACTTTGCCAAAAATAGTGCTTTGCCAAAACCTGTTGTCAGTAACACTTTTACTTAGTCCTTCATACATCTCTATAGGAGTGTTAGTGGAAAGGAGTCACCATCCCAGACCCCAAGAGAGGGTTCTTGGGTCCCGCACAAGAATTTGAGGCAAATCCATAGAGTAAAGTGAAAGCAAGTTTATTAAGAAAGTAAAGGGGCCGGGCGCAGTGGCTCACGCCTCTAATCCCAGCACTTTGGGAGGCCGAGGTGGGCGGATCACCTGAGGTCAGGAGTTCGAGACCAGCCTGACCAACATGGAGAAATCCCATCTCTACTAAAAATACAAAAATTAGCTGGGCATGGTGGCGCATGCCTGTAGTCCCAGCTCCTCGAGAGGCTGAGGCAGGACAATCTTTTGAACCCAGGAGGTGGAGGTTGCAGTGAGCTGATATTGGACCATCGCACTTTAGCCTGGTGACAGAGTAAGACTTTGTCTTTAAAAAAGAAAAGAAAAGAAGATTTTGAAATATTTTTAAATATCTTAAGTCCATGCTAATTTGGAATCATTAAAAAGGAGGCAAAGAAAACCTTTTATCAGCAAGGTTTTTGTGACCTGTATCTTGTGCAGACCTCCTATTTCATCCTGTGACTTAGAATGCCAAACCTTCTGAGAATGCAGCCCAGTAGGTCTCAGCCTTATTTTACCCAGCTCCTATTCAAGATGGAGTCGCTTTGGTTCAAACACCTCTGACAGGAGTCTCATTTTAACCTGTGGCGACATAGTCGTGCCTATTTGTTTCTTATTGGTGACCTAACACATGATCTTGTGTTTTTATGTTAAGTAAGGTTGATCTCTTAGGGGAAACATTGTCTCTCTTTTCTTTATTTCAGAGGGTTTATTACCTCTCTCTGGAATTTTACATGGGCCGAACATTACAGAACACCATGATCAACCTCGGTCTGCAAAATGCCTGTGATGAGGCCATTTACCAGGTACATTGTTCCTAGATTTCTCTCATCCTGTCTCTTTAAATTTCATGTGCACTTCAGGAAACTTGGGGACATTGCACAAAAAAATAAAGTAAAATAAGAGTGAAAAATCGCCTCTGTAGATGTGGCTATTACAAACTTTTAGAAATATACATCACTAGTAATCTCTCATTTAAGAGGAACAACCAGAAAAAGTTAGAGAACTTGTTATGATTCATGAGAATTTTCTTTTGGAGTCAAAGTCTTTGACAGCATTCCTCACAAATTACATTTCAGAAATTAGTGTCTGAACAAGCCTTTTAAAAGTACTTGAGTCTTCTGCTATCAGAATCACAAGCTTTACTTTGGGCTTCTATCTCATTTTTAAGAAATGATCAAACTTTGTTATTCATGTATCAAGGCAATTTGTGAAAATGATCAGCCTTAAAAATTCTGTTGTCATACTTTCTCTGTTGCTTAATGAGATGTAAAATACACTTCCTTCTTAAAGGAGGAGCTTGAAGTCTTAACCCTAATGTGCTAAGTTGTTTTCATGAATATATTTAACTTTTTCTTTCCTGAGCTTCAGGCACCTTCATACCCAAAACAGGTAGCCCTTAACCTTTTTGATGTGGTTGAAAGGAGAAATGTGTATTTGCAAAGACAAATTCTAAATGAGAGACTGTTCAAACTTTTCCTTTCCTTTGCCATGGGATTGTCCCCTCATGTGTCCTTCACTCAAGGACAAATACATCTACAACCAGGTCATACCTAACTCACATACATGTGGGTTGGGTGGAGTATTTCCTGTGAAAGAACCCCTGCAGGTCCTCTCCATGTCCCTTCCCTCTCCTTCCCCTAATATCAACTGAAAATAACATCCTTCCCTTGGAGTAGCCTATAGCCAGGCAGGGTGACGTGATCCATGTCTACTTGCTCAAAATTTATATCATACTTTTTTTTTTTTGAGACAGAGTCTCGTTCTGTTATGCAGGCTGGAGTGCAGTGGCACGATCTCGGCTCCCTGCAACCTCCACCTGCCAGCCTCAGCCTCCTGAGGGTAGCTGGGATTACAGGCATGCACCACCTTGCCCAGCTCATTTCTGTATTTTTAGTAGAGATGGGATTTCGCCATTTTGGCCAAGCTGGTCTTGAACTCCTGACCTCAGGTGATCCACCCGCCTTGGCCTCCCAAACTGCTGGAATTACAAGTGTGAGTCACTGTGCCGGCCTATATCACACTTTAGACTGACGTTTTTAGAATTTAAAAATTCTGAGTGTTAGCACCAGCAGTTGGTCTACACAAGGAACCTAGTAAGCTCTAATCTGCAGAGAGCAAATTCGAAAGGCCCTTTAACACTGAACAGAAGCATAACCAAGATTGAACTCGTAAAATATACTTGTCAAGACCTATGTGAGAAAGCAACTTTTGGCATAAAGGTAGGGATCCAAACAGGTGGCTCCATGGAAACTGGGGCACAACTTCAAGCAGTGGTGCATCTTCCACATATGTCTTCAAATGTGCAAATTATTTTTCCATTTAAAGAAAATACCCAGTTTCATGGGTTGCCTAACTTCAGATAAGAACCCAATTGTTTCACAATAGGCCACCTTTAGCCATGCCTGGGCTAGGTTAGCATCTAGTGAGCATGGAACAAGTCATTTGCCTGACCAACAATTCTTTCATTGTAAAATGAGCAATCCAATGTGATCTCCAGGACGGCAGAGCTCTGTCACGAGTGCACAGTGGTGCTGTGGACTCTGCTGTGTGATCCCCAGCACTTTGGGGCAGGGAGCTGGCTGGCAATCAGTCCCATCCGTGCCCAAGTTCACAGATGCTATTTGGCTTCCCACAGCCTCTTATCCACCCCAGGGAAAAGTAAAGGATTTTAACCCATCCAGTTGGATTGCAGGACTGCGGTTTCCCTGCCTGCTGTCAGGACCCAGGTCTCCAGGGCAGTGACTCACTAACTGGTTTTGAGTTAACAACTTTTGACCCTACTGAGTAAATATGCTGTGGTCATGCAAAGATGAACTTTAGTCCATTCTGGAACGTCTGACCTCAGACCTTTTGGTCATTTTCAAAATCCCTCAGTCCAATTAATATCAGCGTGGTACTGGGCTGTTTCTGAGGTTTTAACCCTACTGTACACACACACACACAATTTTTTTAATAATAGCTAACATTTATTGAGGGATATCTGCCCAAGAATAGTTCTAAATGCTTTGTTTGTATAATCTCATTTAATTCACGGCAATCATCAGTGAGGTAGGTACTGTTAGCCTCCACTTTTTTAAATAGGAAAATTGAGGCATAGTTAGTAGTTTGCCCAGGGTCATGTAGGAAGTAACAGAGTCAATAATGGACTTTTAAAGCCTATACTCTTCTCCATGCTGCAGCTGCACCATCTCATACAGTTTGCCTTTGCAGTCAGTATCTGATGCCAGAACAAGCTGCAAGGGGGCTGACGCTAGATTAGGTACACAGCTAAACCTGAATACCTTTACCCAGAGCTGTAGGAAATGGCTGTCCCTCCGAATGACCTGAATTTGTATCTGCTTCCAATATTGTTTTCCCTTCATTACCAGCTTGGATTGGATATAGAAGAGTTAGAAGAAATTGAAGAAGATGCTGGACTTGGCAATGGTGGTCTTGGGAGACTTGCTGGTAAGTGACATTGTGAATGTATTATATTGTCTGGCCGATTGAAGACATCTCAGATGCCATGCATGACCATGCTTGGAAGAACCAGGCAGGCTTCCTAGAAGAAGTGCAAGGTATGACCTGGTTGTAGATGTATTTGTTCTTGAGTTTGCACTTTGGTTTGATCAATTCTAGACAAATAGTAGAGATGGGAACTTGAACAAAAGAGACAATGCTTAAAACTCAGTTAACCAGATCCTTCCCATGCACTTAAGGGTATGTTAAATGTTAACACACTAAAAAATTTATTATGCCATGTTCTCACTCATAGGTGGGAATTGAACAATGAGAACTCATGGACACAGGAAGGGGAACATCACACTCCGGGGACTGTTGTGGGGTGGGGGGAGGGGGGAGGGACAGCATTAGGAGATATACCTAATGCTAAATGACGAGTTAATGGGTGCAGGAAATCAACATGGCACATGGATACATATGTAACAAACCTGCACATTATGCACATGTACCCTAAAACCTAAAGTATAATAATAAAAAAAAAAAATTTATCATGCCAGCACCCCCTTTGATCACTACCCCAGTTCTGTACTCCTCCCTATAGGGGGTCATAGGGAACAGTTTAGTATTTAGAATTCCATATCTTTTTTCTGCATATTCATTCACATTATATGTATATATGTAAACACACACATACACACATATATATATACACACACATACACACACACGTAGATGTCTGGAATATATATCTTCCAGACCTTTTTTCTACATATTTACAAACACACACACACACACACACACATATTCACAGAAAATATTTAATTTTTAAAAAACATAAATGTTATCACTCTGTATGGCTTTAATACAATGTGATTTCTTTTTTAATTTGGAGATCTATCCAGGAAAGTACATCTAGGTCAAAAGTAGCACCTTTACTTCACTGTTACTTGTTCAAAGCCTCTCAGTTCACATCCTTGTGTGGCGTGACCTAAGTTAAGTTGCTGTTGTTTTATTTTATTTTTTCAGTGGTAGACTCCAGGTCAGAGGCATGACCCCAGCTGGTCAACCATTGTCTTGCCTTGTGCACTTGACTGCTTGATTGACTAGTGGGCAATGATACACTAATATTATTGGTATGATTTTGTTAATAACGTCCTTTTTGTGTGTGGATACAATTTGAGTTCTTTGCTTTTTTCAGGGAATAATTTTTCAGCAAATATAGAGGAAAGCACTAAAAATATAATACCAGCTCCATTAATTTAGAAAATACACATCTGTATAACCAAGTAATTCCACTTGATATCTACCCTAAAGAAGCACACACATAAGAAGACATGTGGGGAAAATAATTGTTACAGTGTAGTTTATAAAAGTACTACACTGATTGTCAAAGAACAAAATTGACCTAGATGTACTTTCCTAGATAGATCTCCAAATTAAAAGAGAAATCAAATTGCGTTAAAGCCATACAATGTGATACCATTTATGTGTTTTAAAAATTAAATATTTTCTGTGAATATATATATATATATATGTGTGTGTGTGTGTGTGTGTGTGTGTTAATATATAGGAAAAATGTCTGGAAGATATATATTCCAGACATATATGTGTGTGTGTGTGTATATGTGAGTGTGTGTGTGTATGTGTGTGTGTGTGTGTATATATATGTGTGTGTACATATGTATATAATGTGAATATGTAGTAAAAAAGGTCTGGAGTTTTAAATACTAAACTGTTCCCTATGACCCCCTGTAGGGAGGAGTGCAGAACTGGGGTAGCAATCAAAAGGGATGCTGGCATAATCAATTTTTTTGTCTGTAACTTTTAATATTTTTAAGGAAGATGCATTAATGTATTATCTGTGAAATTTAAATTTAAAAATAAAAATGTACTACCACACATGTATCAGATTGTATTCTGTGAAAAATAATTATCTCCTCTGTTGTTCAAAAATCTTCTGATTTTGCATACACTCAAGTTACTAGAAAGCCATTTGCATCTGTTTCATTTTTTTCATCCTTAGTGCATTAGTCACAGTGTGCTTTAACATTACCATTAATAATGAACAAAACAAAATAAAACAATGCCTGTGGGATACTTGCCACCTTCCTGTGAAGTTAATTATCAGACAATTTAGTAAGCTTTCTATGGGGCTGCAGGAAGGCCAGCAGCGCTGATGGAATGCACATCTAAGAATAAGAACCAGCCTGCCTACCTTTTATGTGAAGCCCGAGCCCTCAATCTTTGTTGGCTAGGTTAACTCTGTGTCTGACATTCATGACATCGCTCCTTGAGTTCACTGATGAAGTCGGAGTGAAGAGGCTGATGAAGCTGAGAATTCTCATTAGATGATCTCATCTAAGTTGGGACCCCCCTCTAAGGATAATCTGATCAGGACTCAGGAAAAGCCGCAGAGCCACAGCTCAAAGAGAACAGGAATGGGAGCAGAGCCAGGCCATATGTGAGCACAGGGACTGGTGATGTAAGAAAAACTTGAAAGCCTAGGCCATTTGTGTCTGTGGATCTCTGTTTTAAGGGCTGTACCACCAACCTCATTCAGTCCCTTTCTGTTTGATCTACAGCTTTTAATATTCTTGTCAGTTTTAACTCCTACTGTACACTTCCTCATTCTCTGTATATTTCTCAGCTTAAATTCCTGGGAGGTACAATCTGATTAGTGTAACACCTTAGTTTGCACCCATCCACAAGACAGATCCTTACCCAGCCTCTTGGTTAACTGTTCTGGATCAGACGCCCTGTCATGAAATAACAGAAAACCTAGCAAAAATGCTTCAGTCAACAAGGACATGTGTTATCACATAACAAGAACTCCAGAGGTTAGGCCATTCCAAGACTGGTTTATTCAGCAGCAGGAGTATAGCAGGATTCCAGGTCCCTGGGCCTTTTGTCTTTCCCCTCATGGAAAAAAGATAGTGGCAGCAAGGAAAATCTTTCCCAGAATTCTTCTATACCCAACAGACTTTCTAGCACCTCTCATCTGGTTGAATGTCATTTTATGCCCATGGAGAAGGAAATACAATTGCTGTTATTGGCTTAGCAGATGAGACCAATCGAGCAAGATTCACTTCCTGGTTCAGCCTCCCTGAAGCACATGATCATCTAATATCTGAACAACAGTGGAATTCCATTAGCCAGGAAGAAACAGGGCTGGCCACAGAATATCTTGTCAGTCAGTTGCTGGAAGGGTATGGGACACATAAGTTATATTCTCCTGGGACTGTCTTTTCCAGTGGGGTGAGTCTTAGGGGAGGATAGAGACAGCTTCCCTTAGAAAAGGCAGTGTGGGGACAATAATCCACATTATCTCGTGCAGGTTGGCTTCCTTATCTGTTCTCAAATAAAATGTACACAGTAGTTATTTCAAGATGGTGAGGTCATAGATGATATTTTCTTCTTTATACATTTTTGCATTTTCTAACTTTTCTATGGTATTAACTTTATAATTAGAAATGAGTTATTTTTAAAAATCAATACCCATTGTGCAGTAGTATCTGTGCTTTAGAATACAAATGTGGTTCTTCATGTAGCAATGTTTTGTGGCTGCCATGTGTTTTAGGGAAAGACTGGAAATTTTGACTCAGCTTAATGACTCTATCTTTTGCCTGTGCTCTGTTGAATGTAGCCTGCTTCTTGGATTCCATGGCAACCCTGGGACTTGCAGCCTATGGATACGGCATTCGGTATGAATATGGGATTTTCAATCAGAAGATCCGAGATGGATGGCAGGTGTGTGAGCCATCTTTTTAAATTTTATCATTAAGGTACTTCTCTTTCATGGTGCTCTGGATGATTTATAATATATGGACCTTTAACATAGAGCTGTACTAATTTCTCTGGCATTTGGTTGGTATCAGTGAGTTCTATCTATCCATCTTCCCGCTTCAGAATGTATGTTGCCCAAGAACAGAGAGCCTTCCAGGATCACTCATCACCAGATCCATTGCACTGAGGGTGGTGGCTGACACACAAGGTGCTCTGGAAATATTTATCACTGACTGCCTGAATGTGGAGCACCTACAATGTGTGATGTTCCATTCTATGCAGCAGTCATAATGGAGGAGCACATCGTTGACTCATGATCTCAGCCAAGAACCCTTGATAATAGGAAGCACATTGCCATTTTGTACGTGAGAACACTGAGTCTCTGAGGAAGTAGAGTTACTCAGATCACACTGCTGGCCAATACATGTCTGTATCCCCAGATTCCCAGGACCACATTCAGTATTCTCTTCTACACTCAGAGTCTTGCCTTCCTTAATATGCCATGGTTACAAGATACAAGCCAAGTGTCCTGATTTTTTTATAAGATGAAATCAGACAGTGCTGTTAACTGTTATAGCAAATAAATCTGGCACGCATTTAATATGTATAATTACACTGCCCCATAGAAATTTGTACAAATCTATCCAAATGACACTACTTTTACTTTATATAATCAAACCAGATTGTTGGGTACTTATTTAGTTTTATCTCTGGTAACTGTTTGAGTCTACAGTTGCCCTAGTGTGGACAGTTTTTGCTAATATGAAGTGTGATTTAGGCTTTTTCTCTCCCTATTTTTGTCTCATATATACACCACTGACAGAAATATATATTTTCAGTTTCCAAAAACCCTGAGCTCTCTGAGCCTTTCCCACACTTATGAGATGAGTCCAACAAAAAAATGCTCAGGGACTGGATGCAGAGACCTAGGCTGTGCCAGGAGAAAGGAAGATGACCCAATAAGAATGAGTTTAGTGTCACCACTGCCCTCTTTCCCCTCCCTCAGTGTTTGGATTCTTTGTGAACCAAAAAAAGGAGGAACTAAAAAATTTGGTTTGATGAGAGAATGTGCCAAGGAAAAAGACTCAGGAGAATATTAGGGATAGAGTGGAAGACAAACTTCCACATTTTGCTAAGAACCAGTGCTGTTTATCTTTACCTACCTCCAAATAAATAAAAGCTGAGAGGCAGCATCTTGTAGAAGAGAAGCCTGGGTCCTAATTTCTCATTTGAGACCTAATGTCAACTTAGGAGACCTGATTACTTTTATGAGATATGCTGCCTCAATTAGGTTACCAAACTTCCCTGAACCTCAGTTTTCTCAACGGCAAAATGGAGATACAAACTCTACAGAATTATTATAAAAACATGTAAAATATCTGGCACACAATAAAATGCTAATATTAGTAAGCACACAATAAAATGCTAATTTTGCCTAAGAAAAGGAGGACGCTTTAATAAATTGTGCTATTCTATAATAAAATATTAGTGAAGCCATTCATATTATATTTTTGATTAATTTTAATAAAATAGGAAATCATTTTGATACCTATAAGTAGAGGATATAGAGTTATAAGGGTAATATAACCTCAGCTATCCAGAGGAGGCCGAAAGATAAAGGAGAAGTGCTAGAAAAAAATACATCAAAGCTTCAACAGACGTCATCTCTGGAAGATGAGCAACTTTTACTGTCTGCTATGTACTCTTCTACATACCTCATTTTCTGTAAGAAATAGATATACTATCTTCTATTTACTCTTCTACATGTTTTATATTCCATAAGTAATGTGTATTTTGTAATCATTAAAAGTTATAAAAATGAAATAAGTTGTTCCTCTCCCCAGTGGAGTAACCTGGAGTTCCATGTTGAGAGCCTAGTTTAGCAGGCATGTCCAGGACAACCAACACTTTGACACAACCTAACCAAAAAACACATGGTGTCTAATTTTAGCATTTGAAAAGGATACCCTATGCTACTCACTATACTCCAGAATTTCCAAGGATCTCATTTCTTATCTCTTAACTACTGTCAGATGGAAGATTTAAAAGAAACTCAGAAAACAAATCTCAATTTTTTTTTGTCTCAGGAATATTTTCCCCTTACATTTTATGAAGGGTCACTATTATCACACCTACCTTTGCTCTTTTTAAATAATCTTTATTCCAGGAAACTATCTCTTTCTCTCCCATCAGACCAAGAAAGCATGTATTCCAGTGTTCTTTAAAAAGAAAAATAAAGACAGACCAAATAGGTTTTGCTCATTCAAAATATTGCAAAGCTGGCCAGGTGCAGTGGCTCACGCCTGTAATCGCAGCACTTTGGGAGGCCGAAGTGGGTGGATCATTTGAGGTCAGGAGTTCAAGACCAACCTAGCTAACATGGTGAAACCCTCGCCTTTACTAAAAATACAAAAAGTAGCTGGGAGATAGTGGTGCGTGCCTGTAATCCCAGCTACTTGGGGGCTGAGGCAGGAGAGTCACTTGAGCCTTGGAGGCGGAGGTTGCAATGAGCTGAGATAGTGCCACTGCACTCCGATCTGGGCAAGTGAGTGAGACCCTGTTTCAAAAATAAAATAAGATAAGATAAGATAAGATAAAATAAATTCCAAAGCTAACCTTATCAACCATCATCACTTCTTTCATTATGACTTGAAATTTAATCAGAAGGGTATATAATTTTACTTACCACCTCCATTGTTTACTGGGATGGGATTTTAACTGTCAAACATAAAATACATCATACCATAAAGAAGAAATTATTTCCATAAAAAGCAAAAAGCATCTGTCAAGAAAGCAGCAGGCCTCTTCAGAGTATAGTGATGCCCCCACTCACACGTAACACTGTTCTTACAAGGGCAGATTTGGAGAAGGCTGATGAAAATTCCACATGCTGGGAAGATTTTTAAAGATCGATGGGCTTTTAATTTTTGAGTCTCTTCAAGGAAGATTTGCAGGCGTGGAGTGTTCATTGTGAACGCCCTGAGAAAAATAATTGTATTGCTAAAATTCTATATTTACCATCTCCTCTCATGGGGAGTGCAGTAATAGTCCTCTATGAAAATAGCTGGCCCCTAGGAGGAAGTGGGGAGAAAGACAATTGCAACAACCTCACAGAAGTTTCACAATCATACCAAAGCCCTGGGTGGAAAGGTGCTAACAGTATGTATCTCGGAGCTGGATCCAAGTGGCTTCTGCAACCCTTCTCTTGCCTCTTAGCACCCACACCAACTTCGTGATAGCCAGTCATGCATGATTCACATTACCCAGCAAGCTTCTAATTATCATTGTGGAATTCTTGGTGCGCCACAGAAACATTTATCAGTTATTTATAACATCAGAAAGCCAAGTTCGTGGGCTCTCCTGATGACTGTTCACTGGTTCTTTGTGGACTCTATATCCCACAGGTGAAGAAAAGAGCATTTCTTAGAATTCAGTCGACAGAGTCCCCTGGGCTGACCTCTCCATCCCTGCTGCCTTGGACAGATTCCATTGAGTCATTCCTCTAAAGAAATGCCTAGTCCAGCTGCCACCTGTACCCAGGTTGGCTCTTCTACTCCACAGATCTGCACTTGCTTTCTTCAGCCCCGTGCAGCCTCTGGGATGAAACAGCTCTGACAGCTCACTTGGATGTAGATGAAAGTTCTCCCATCTTGGCCCCCACCCCTACCCCTTCATATGATTAGCATGTTAGTGCATTTGGGGATCACTGGCTACATGGAAACCTAAATTTACAGATCAATTTGTCAATTCATTGGAAGAAAGCAAGGTAGAGAGAAGGTTTATTACCATCTTGCAGCTTCTATAGATTTAGTGGAGGCAGCAAGGGATAGTTCTCTCCTCAGATCTACTCAGGTCAACTTGTTATGAAACACTTGTTTTTCAATCTACCTTAAAAACAAGCCTTGTAAAATTGATAGAATTATTCACCAATTCTTTATTGAATCAGCAAGAGATTCACAATAAAGAACAGCAAGCAAATAAAGTCTCCTACAAATTGTTAGCCCCATAAAGCTAAAACCAATAATTACTTGGCAGGAAAAAAATTCACCCAACATTTGATGGCATTAAGAATGTCATGTAAGAGTGTACCCTCAAAAGAGCAAATGTGGCTTATCATGGTGGCTCATCACGCTTGTAATCCCAGCACTTTGGGAGGCCAAGGCAGGCGGATCACTTGAGGTCAGGAGTTCAAGATCAGCCTGGTCAACATGGTGAAACCCCGTCTCTACTAAAAATACAAAAATTAGCTGTGTGTGGTGGCAGGCACCTGTAATCCCAGGTACTTGGGAGGCTGAGGCAGGAGAATCACTTGAATCTGGGAGGCAGATGTTGCAGTGAGCCAAGATTGTGCCGCTGGACTCCAGTCTGGGCGACAGAGCAAAACTGTGTCTCAAAGAAAATAAAAATAAAAAGAGTAAATGCAACCTCTGACTTCCACAGGAGTCAGGGACTGAGTCCACAGGAGGAAGTTCAGAGCCTATCCTCTCTTCTGAGCATTTCAGGGTTCTTGGGGGCAGGACAGTATATCATCCTGCTGCATTTCTCAGCAAAAAAATATGTCATCAGTTCTCCCATGGTCATGAGTTTTCAGAGGAAAACTGTTTCTGCCTCATCATCCTCCTATTTCATACAATACCTTCAGATGGGTTTTACAACAGCCCTGCGTGCTGAAACGAGGCAAACAGGCCTATAGTTCTTTCCTGTTACAGGAAGCAGTGTTCACATGCTCAGTATTTTAAAACCCAAAATTGGCCCTTGCCTAAGTGCAGCATAAAGTATTTTGTAAGTCAAGATGTTTTGATCCTTTGTTGATGTCGTCATTTTATTTATTATAGCGTTTCTAGTTATGAACACAAGTTAATGGACTTTTTTTTTTTTTTTTTGAGACAGAGTCTCACTCTGTCACCCAGGCTGGAGTGCAGTGGCACAATCTCTGCTCACTGCAACCTCTGCCTCCCGGATTCAAATGATTCTCTTGCCTCAGCCTCCTGAGTAGCTGGGATTACAGGCGCCTGCCACCATGCCTAGCCAATTTTCATATTTTTAGTAGAGACGGGGTTTCACCATGTTGGCCAGGCTGGTCTCGAACTCCTGACCTCATGATCAGCCCACCTCGGCCTCCCAGAGTGCTGGGATTACAGGTGTTGCCACCACACCTGGCCAAGTTAATGGACTTTTAAACAAGCTTCTTGTCAACTGGCGAACTTCAACTGTTTCTTTATTAAAATTTTATTTTATTTTATTTTATATTTTATTTTATTTTATTTTATTTTATTTTATTTTATTTTATTTTATTTTATTTTATTTTACTTTATTTTTTGAGATGGAGTCTCTCTCTGTCACCCAGGGTGGAGTACAGTGGCATGATCACAGCTCACTGTAGCCCAGACCTCCCGGGCTTAAGCAATCCTCCCAACTCAGCTTCCTGAGTAGCTGGGACTACAGGTGCACACCACCACACTTGGCTGATTTTTAAATTTTTTTAAGAGATAGGTTCTCACTATGTTGCCCAGGCTGCTCTCAAACTCCTGGGATCAAGTGACCTTCCTGCCTCAAAAAAACTTTATCTTTGTTCTCTTATGACTGGGATAGTGGAAGTTTAGTTTTTAATTCTGAATTACAGAATTACAGTTATTGACTTTGCATCGCCTTGTAGCTCTTGGCTGCTCTTTGTGGGGTTCAGGGACCAGTAGAATCAGGAGCCCCTGGGAGCTTATTAGGAATGCAGAATTTCAGGCTCCTCCCCAGACCTACTGAGAATCTGCATTTTAAGAAGATGTGACTTTCTGACGAGCTCAGGTCTCTCTCCAGCCTTCCCTAGGGTTCATCTTGCATCTGACACCTCCTCCTTCCTCCAGTGGCTCTCTAACTCCTAGCTCTCCTAACTAAAGATGTTGTTGGTATGAGTCCCATTTCCATTCATCATTACGCTGGTAGTTAATATTAGTGGGAAGCTTACTGGCTTTCTTGATAAAAAATCACTATCAAAACTTGAACAAGTGAACTTGTATTCATTTCTCTGGCTGTTGACAATAATGTTTAGTCTAAATTCTCGAAACATAGTGGCTGTGTTTATTTTTGTCTCTTCACACTGTTCCTGAGACAGGCATTACACTCATGTTTAGGTGATCATGAGATGTCCAACATTGTGTTGTAATTCTTCAGCAATATCTTCTAAAACTAAAGCTGAGTTTTCTAAGAGGTGAATATGAGGAATCAAATAAGTAGAATAACCATATTGGAGATGATCTCATTGACAAAGCTGCTTTTTTTACCCCCTTCTGGCCAGAACACAATTCCGTTTTTTAATATATAGTCATGCACCACATAATGACATTTCAGTCAACAATAGAGCACATATGCAATAGTGGTCCCGTAAGATGGTAATGGAGCTGCCCCCTACACGTGTACCATTTATGTTTTATACTGAATTTTTACTGTACCATTTCTATGTTTGGATATGTTTAGATACACAAACACCATCGTGTTACCATTGCCTACAGTATTCAGCACAGTAACGTGCTGTACAGGTTTGTAGTCTAGGAGCAGGAGGCCATACCATATAGCTCAGGTGTGTAGTAGGCAACACCATCTGGGTTTGTGTAAGTGCACTCTGTGACGTTTGCACAATGACAACATTGCCTAACAACACATTTTTCAGAATGTATCCCTGTCGTTAAGCAATCCACAACTGTATGTGTAATGTTTTAAAGGTTTCAATAATTTAAAAATACATCCCCCTCCAATGTGTTTGGTGGTGGTAGTGTTCTTATTTTGATGTGTTT
The DNA here is from genome assembly GCF_009828535.3 of Hylobates moloch. Classification (NCBI taxonomy): domain Eukaryota; kingdom Metazoa; phylum Chordata; class Mammalia; order Primates; family Hylobatidae; genus Hylobates; species Hylobates moloch. The sequence continues at coordinate 54,710,017 of NW_026652291.1, forward strand.
GTTTATTTGGTGGTGGTAGTGTTCTTATTTTGATGTGTTTGTTTATTTGTTGCAAATGAAGATGTATTTGATGTCCAGGATATCCTAAATAGAAACCATAGTCTAAAATTGTATATAAGAAATATTTTGTTATAAATTGACATAAATACCTAGGAAAATATTGAAATTGTCAATAAAATAAGTTCATTACCTCTTAGAATATGTTATTTTCAAAATAAACTATAATCTATAGTTCATTATCAAATCAAAATTACATAAGGATTAAGATAAGCAAAGACTACATAATGCAATAATGTTCTGTACCTATACCAATAAGCTTGATTAAGAGTGTTCTGCAAGTAGCATTTTCTAACTGATTCTGTATATTCTAGCCACAAGAATCTTGATTGAACCCATTGTGTAGGACTCAACAGGCCCAGGTATCCAATGATAAACATCCCTGTAAGACCTCTGTCTTTAGCTGAAGCTGGACAATTGGATTCACAGATGTTAAGACAGAGGCTCTGGAACACAGAGACCTAAGGGCAGATCTTATCTCTATCATTTACTGTTTGACCTTGAGATCTTATCTCTACCGTTTACTATTTGACCTTAAGCAGTTACAATTCCTCATCTTTAAAAGAGGAATCATAGTTCCCTCCTATATGGTTGATATAATGTGAGGATTAAATGCAGTAATACATATAAAATATTTAGAGCTGTATTAACGAGTATTATTATTGTTGATGTAGGCTGTAAAACAGTTACAAAACAGTACTCGGTATTCATAAGTGGTTTCAGTTAAAGATGTTTTAAATTTAATATAATTGAAGTGCTAGGTTCACATTTCCTGACAAATAAATTCTAAGCAATACTGTATCCTTTTGCAGGTAGAAGAAGCAGATGATTGGCTCAGATATGGAAACCCTTGGGAGAAGTCCCGCCCAGAATTCATGCTGCCTGTGCACTTCTATGGAAAAGTAGAACACACCAACACCGGGGCCAAGTGGATTGACACTCAGGTATTCAGAGTGCTCGTATAGCCAGCATTTTGTATAGTATTTAGTACAGTAGATAATACATTGACTATGTAGCATATAGTGGTGATATTGAGTATAGGGCATGTCGTGTATTGAATAATAGAATATATTTTTGTAAATAAATCTGTTACTTCTCTTAGCGCAGCCCACTCATTTTGGAGACAAGGGAGCTGAGGCCAAGAGAGGAGTGACTTTTATAAGGGTCATTTTGCAATCAGCTTTGTCAGAAAATTGTCAGTTCTTTTTTTCGTTTGTTTTGCCAGAAAATTGTCAGTTCTATAGTAACCAGCATGCTTACCTCTTTGGTTTTATATTAAGGTGTTGACAGCAAAATTGAATAATTTTAAATGTCATTCCTGGCTGGGTGCGGTGGCTCACAGCTGTAATCCCAGCACTGTGGGAGGCCGAAGCGGGCAGATCACCTGAGGTCAGGAGTTCAAGACCAGTCTGGCCAACATGGTGAAACCGTATCTCTACTAAAAATATAAAAATTAGCCAGGCGTGGTGGCACATGCCTGTAATCCCAGCTATTTGGGAGGCTGAGGCAGGAAAATCACTTGAACCCAGGAAAATCACTTGAACCCAGGAGGAGGAGGTTGCAGTGAGCCGAGATCATGTCACCGTACTCCAGCCTGGGCGACAGAGCAAGACTCCATCTCAAAAAATATATAAAATAATATAAAATTAAAATAAAAGTATGCAGGTTTACACAATCAATCCTGGAAGCATTTTATTTACACTGTGGGTCCCACTGCTGAGCTAATTTGTATTTACAAAGCACCTCTAGATATTTTCAGAATGTACCCAGAAATTCAATTACAGAAAGTATGTGTTTCTGGGCCCACACAGGCAAGGTTAGGGGGCAGAGGTAATATAAGTGAGCTGGCCCAAGCCATGCAACTTAGCTTCATAGATTGAAGTCATCACATGAATTAACCCCAAACTGGTACCCAGTGATGTCAGAGCATGAGTCCAGATGTGCTCTGTGCGTGCATGGGATGGCTTCCAATAAAGTCAAATGACAGTCATGTGGCAGTTTAGGTCCTCTAGGAAACAGACACCAGAGAGAATGAGAAGTGCAAGTGGCATATTTGGGGATGCCTGTGAAAGATAAAGGGGAGAGGGAGCAGGATGAGGTGGGAAGACTTCAGACTGTGACACAGGTGTGCCACCTGTGAAAAGTGAAGGGGAAGGAAGCAGCATTCTCAGGGAGAGCCTCAGACCGCAGTGCCGCTCTGAGCAAGTGGCCAGGCTGATGGAGCCTGAGACCAAAGATTGCCCATTAGAGAAGTCCCGGCCCTAGTGTCCCAGCCACATGGAGCAGCCCAGAGAGCACAGCTTTGGTATGAGCTCTGAGGGAGCAAGTTCTCTTTGAGGTTCTCTGAAAGAAGATCTAAGCTGTGCACTTTCTGGGCTGCCTTAATTATGCTTCAAGGGTCAGAAGGGTCAAACTCTTGTTTGAACCGAGACTCAGTCCCACCCTGCAAATTACTTTCCCTGATTGATTACAACTTGCTTTAAAAGTCCAGAGACTTTTATCTCTTAAGAAAGATATTTAAATGAGGGTGATTTCTTACTTTGAGGTCATGGTGATCATGAAAGTATGACTGAATATATGTGATTGATATGGGCTATAATGCTTCATTCATTCACAATTCAGCAGACCAAATTAAAGAGATGCTTGTTTAGGTTTCAATCCTGCCATGACTGTGACCTTGGGCAAGTCACTTCTCTCTCAGCTTCAGCTCCCTCATGTCCAAAATAAGTGGGTTGCACTAAATGAGATCCAGCATCCTCCAGTTCAATTACTCTGTCATTCTCCTTCCTTCGAGCTTGACTCTGATGAGGCCGGGAATAAAAATAAATGATTTCTCACTTGAATTTTCAATGCACTGTGAAACATAGTTAATCTTCCTCTTCTCTATTTTAGTGGCTGTCACAAAGATCAAGCTAGATTTTCCAAAGCTTACCTCTTAGACTCAACTCAGCTAATTATCAGCTGATTTGGCAGATCACTATAGGAATCACTAAAATAACTCCTTATGCAACTTTAAGAAACTAGCATAGCATTTTAAATATTATATGAGATGTTATAGCTTCATAAATTTCCTGTTCCATTTATTTTCATCATACTTGAAATCAGTTCACTGAAAAACCTATGCAAAACATATTCTAAGTGCTATTTTTTGGTGGGTACAGATTCACATTGTCACTTTGTTTGCATATCATATTTTATTATTATTAGAGCAATGCCTTGATCTGAAACATGAAAGATAAACTTTTTTGGCTGGGTGCAGTGGCTCACGCCTGTAATCCCAGCACTTTGGGAGGCCGAGGTGGATGGATCACGAGGTCAGGAGATCGAAACCATTCTGGCTAACACGGTGAAACCCTGTCTCTACTAAAAATACAAAAAAATTAGCCGGGCATGGTGGCAGGCACCTGTAGTCCCAGCTACTCGGGAGGCTGAGGCAGGAGAATGGTGTGAACTTGCAGTGAGCTGAGATTGCACCACTGCACTCCAGCCTGGGCAACAGAGTGAGACTCCGTCTTGAAAAAAAAAAGATAAACTTTTTTGAATACCAATACCATATCATTCCATTCCACTGCATTTATATCAGGGCAAGGGCACATGGAGAGTCAACATAGAAATACTGTAAAGGACCACCAGTGTGGATGGTTTCAGTCAGTAGATTGTACCAGGTGGAGGAGGAACCACATGTTCCTCTAATACCCTCTGCAGCCCTGAGACCCTCTTCTCCATTTAGGCCTCACAAAATTTAAGTTGGTGATGGAGCCAGGAATAGAATTCCATTGCAGTCTCCCAGCCCCTTGTTCAACCTGTGTCATCACACTTGGGAAACGATGAGCAGCTGCTTCTGTTTAATCCCACAGGTGGTCCTGGCTCTGCCATATGACACCCCGGTGCCCGGCTACATGAATAACACTGTCAACACCATGCGCCTCTGGTCTGCTCGGGCACCGAATGACTTTAACCTCAGAGACTGTGAGTACAGCACAGGCCTTGGTTTCTTTATGCGTGTGCTTAATCTTTTTGATTGGTAGTTAGAACCAAATTGAGCTTGAAACAAACAAACAAAAAAGCCTTGAGTTTCTGATCTGAACTTCAGTGACTAAGCAGGCATTGTATGGAGGAAGTAGGGAGGGCATTTTTAAAGCAATGCTCATGTGAAGTCCAGCAAGATGGTGTGTTGAAATCCTTTGTGTTTTTTAGGAATTTTAGGAATCCCACATGACACACAGCACAGAGCCAGTGAGATCAAGAGGTTTCCAACAACAGTGGCTGGTTTCTCTATTTATTGTTTCTCTAACTTTCCCCTAGTTAATGTTGGAGACTACATTCAGGCTGTGCTGGACCGAAACGTGGCCGAGAACATCTCCCGGGTCCTCTATCCCAATGACAATGTGAGTGATCAAGTTTGCTTTCTTAGTGGCAACAGGAGCAGCTTATTTCACAAGAGCCTGTTCAGTAACCTATAAAACACATTTAATATTGATGTTTTTCCATGTGCAGAACAAACTCTGTATTTCTTCCTGAATTGTCTAGATTTCCCCTCCCAACCAAGTAAGGAAAACAAATCTGTATAGTTCATGAAATCAGAATTGGTATTTTGCCCTTGATTAGTGACCCCATCACTAATTGGGAAGTTCTAGAGATGTATTTTAAAACAAAACCTGGATATAAGAGATGAAGTAAATCACTGGTGAAGCACTACTTCCTTTCCAGATAGAAATTTTATCTGCAAAGTCAGAAGTCACTGAATATTTTCTGCCTCGCCTCTTCTCTCACTGACTAGGCTCTTTCTGGTCCTCTGCCCTGATGCTAGATGGAGTTAGAGACCCTGGGGCAGACCCATGAACAAACATCTGTTTTTTCTGCCACTGACTTGTATCTTTTTCTTATAGTCCATTGTTCTAATTTTATTATAAATATAGCTTAGTTAAGAAAAAACACTTGGGGCCAGGTGCAATGGCTCATGCCTATAATCCCAGCACTTCGGGACGCTGAGGCAGGCAAATCATTTCAGGTCAGAAGTTCGAGACCAGCCTGGCCAACATGACGAAACCCCATCCCTACTAAAAATACAAAAAGTTAGCCAGGTATGGTGGTAGATGCCTGTAATCCCAGCTACTGGAGAGGCTGAGGCAGGAAAATCACTTGAGCCTGGGAGACAGAGATTGCAGTGAGCCGAGATTGCACCACTGCATTCCAGCCTAGGTGACAGAGTGAGACTCCATCTCAAAACACATACACACACACACACACACACACACACACACACACACACACACACCACTTGGAACTGGATCTTGGATAACTGCTATTGATTCTTAGTTGTTTTAAATATATGTAACTCTAAACTTCTCTATGGGTAAAATCATTTTCATGAAGCTGTAATGATTTTTTTAAAGCGGTCTCAGAAGCAATAAAATTAGTACTCTGCTTTACAAAGATGGCAGAAAACAAGGATCTTGGGGGGACTAGGACATAAATAGTCCTTAATAACAGATGTCCACCTGGTGTTAAATCATAATCTCTCAGAAGGGAAGATGATTATGTGGATTTTGCTGGAGCATTTTTAGGAACCTAATTGTATATGTTATTATTCCTTTGTGGAAAACATTGTGGCTTCAGTACATTTCAGAGAAATCTCTAACCCAAAAGCAAAACGTTATTCTATGTCAGGGTCAAAGTAAGAGTTCTTCCAAGTCTGGGACCATACTGCCAACCTAACCCAGTCTGCAGGGGCTTGAAATTCATCCTCCTGTCTTCAGTAAGGACCAAAAGTAACTTTACTGGGAAATAATCATCTGCAGTAACTGACAATATATACTAAGTTAGCATGGGGTAAAAAGTTGACTAGATTTGTTGGGTAAAAGGGAGTTCTCAGGATCATGTTTTTGTTTGTTTGTTTGTTTTTAAGAGTAAGCTGATAAATCCTTTTATACTGTAATTACAATAACAAATTCATTCTTCTCCTCAACTTGGCCATAGCCCTGGCATAAGTCAGTGATTATACTTTTAAGTATTAGGGAGTTCAGAGCCCCAGATATTCTATATGCAGACCTCTATGCTCATATTCATTAGTTTTAATAAGACTCTGGTCCAAGGCTTACATTTGGGGGGTGGGGTGCTCATCATTTTAAAAATTTTAATTTTAATAGTTTTAGGGGTACAGGTAGTTTTGGTTACATGGATAAGTTCTTTAGTGGTAATTTCTGAGATTTTACGCACCTGTCACCGGAGCAGTGTACATCCAATAAATTGTCTTTTACCCCTCAAGTCCCCAAAGTCCGTTACATCATTCTCATGCCTTTGCATCCTCATAGCTTAGCTCCCACTTACAAGTGAGAACATACGATATTCGGTTTTCCATTCCTGAGTTACTTCACTTAGAATAATAGCTTCCAGCTTCATCCAAGTTGCTGCAAAAGACATTATTTGGTTCTTTTTTATGGCTGAGTAGTATTCCATGGTGTGTATATATATACATATATATATACCACATATTGTTGTTGGTTGATGGGCACCTAGACTGATTCCACATCTTTGTAATTGCGAATTGTGCTGCTATAAACGTGTGTGTGTACATGTGTCTTTTTCATATAATGACTTCTTTTCCTTTGGCTAGATACCCAGTAGTGGGATTGCTGGATCCAATGGTAGTTCTACTTTTAGTTCTTTAAGGAATCTCCATACTGTTTAACAGAGTAGCTGTACTAATTTATATTCCCACCAACAGTGTAAAAAGTGTTCCCTTTTCACCACATCCACGCCAACACTATTGTTTTTTGACTTTTTAATTATGGCCATTCTTGCAGGAGTAAGGTGGTATCTCACTGTGATTTTAATTTGCCTCTCCCTGATAATTAGTGATATTGAGCATTTTTTCATATGTTTGTTGGCTGTTTGTATATCTTCTTTTGAGAATTGTCTGTTCATGTCCTTTGCCACTTTTTCATGGGATTTTTTTTTTCTTGCTGATTTGTTTGAGTTCCTTGTAGATTCTGGATATTAGTCAAGGCCCACATTTTTAATAGAAGTTACAGTTTTTAATTCTATGACCAGGTAAAGACAGGGAAGCTCCATGATCTATAAAAATCGAAGTGTGATGGCTCAGGGTTAGGACCATTTCTTGGTGACATTTACATGGTTCAGTTGACCTACAGCAAATCTATGTGGGAGGAACTTGGAAGCTGGCCGCCATCATGGCCTCTAAGGCCTCCACCCTGCACACCATGGCCTGGCTGCATTCCTGTCTCACAGTCATGTAGGGCATTCTCAGCCAGTCGTGGTTCTCCACACGGTCCATGGCTGCCATTGCTTGCTGATGCGTTGCCTGCCAGGAATGTGACTGCAGGGAGGAGGGCGGTCATGTGCTGGTTGTGCTCAGCTGCAGGAACTGGGGATAAGGTCGGAGGCCAAGTGTCCTCAGGCTGTCATTAACCTTTTCCTTCATCTTCTTCCCTACTTCCGAGTACTTGGTACTACCAATTCCTGAGCCTTGGGAAGCTCCAGTGTACACATTGAGTTGCTTTTTGGCTTTTCCCCACTACCAGGTCAGGATTTGGCTGTCTTGGATCTTCTTCGGAATCACTTACCACTCATGCATCTGGTTTTCAGCCTCTAAAAGGTTGTTGCTATTGTCTTTATCCCAACCTCTTTATCTTTTATCTGTTTGCCTTTAGAGAATCCTTTTACTGCCATTTTCATGGGGTCTCAGGACAGAGCAAAGGTTCACAGTTTGGCATTCAAACCACCACCCCTCAGCAGATGTCCAATGGGCCTTAGTCTTAAAGTTCCCAGTGCAGGAGACACCAGTCACATTTTGGCCACACCTACAATATGAACCATTTTTATTCTATCTCTCTGGCTTGAAGTTTTTTGAAGGGAAGGAGCTAAGACTGAAGCAGGAATACTTTGTGGTGGCTGCAACCTTGCAAGATATCATCCGCCGTTTCAAAGCCTCCAAGTTTGTCTCCACCCGTGGTGCAGGAACTGTGTTTGATGCCTTCCCGGATCAGGCAAGTATTTAGTCTGTGGATGCAGTTGGGGTCCACTGAGGGATTGACTGGGATTTCCTATCAGATTATTCCTCTCTCTCAGTGCTAAAAACGTTGAGCAGGAATAGTGTGCATCAAGCCTTTCATAGAAGGTGGGCATATCATCCAGTGCTTTCTCCAGATGTGTTAGGATGAAGAAGCCAGACCCTGAGCCATCCGTTGCCTTCATGTTGATGTCTTTCCCCACCCAGGTGGCCATCCAGCTGAATGACACTCACCCTGCACTCGCCATCCCTGAGCTGATGAGGATTTTTGTGGATATTGAAAAACTGCCCTGGTCCAAGGTCTGGATAGTTTGGCTTCTTTTTCCTTTAATTAACCAGAATGGCTGCAGTTGAAAGACTGCCAAAAACTCCCTTTTTAGTTTTTCAAAGTAAGTTATTGTTGCTAACTTTCAACAGTTAAAGGTACATTTTCCCTGACGCTGACATTTTCCATCCTTAGAGTTTTACAGGGAGTAAGACTATAAAATAAATGAGTACATTCCTAATGGGACACAAATCAATAGCTGTATTAAGGCTTATATGGTGTTTACCATTTTTGTGTTGAAAAAGATTAAAAATTAATTTATCTAACCTCAGAAGACAACTAATTGAGTGTCCCCATAGCTTTAGAAGTCAGCATTTTACATACTTTGTACTTGCTGAGAGCACTATTTACGTTTTTATCCCTCAATCTTTGTGTATTTAATAAATGAAAGACACGTAAGGATAGTAGATAGATTGATCGGAATGCTCTCTTAAGCTTCTTCGGTAGCTTTACAAGTGGCTTTCCCCTCACACCCAGAACATGTTTCTATTATCTGGACTATTCAGGAACTTAGTGGAATTGAGTGCGTCTGACTATGCAGGCTCGGAATTGTCCTGTTGCAGGCAGGGCAGGGTTGAAGAAGGGTTTGGCCTGTGCAGTGGGCTGCCCACCTTCAGGGCAAGCAGCTGACTCCTTCCTTTCCCCCAGGCGTGGGAGCTCACCCAGAAGACCTTCGCCTACACCAACCACACAGTGCTCCCAGAAGCCCTGGAGCGCTGGCCCGTGGACCTGGTGGAGAAGCTGCTCCCTCGACATTTGGAAATCATTTATGAGATAAATCAGAAGCATTTAGATGTAAGTCATTTTGAGAGATTTTTTTCTCTTCATGAGTGTAAGGTCTTAAGGTGTTACAGATGGCTACAGTGTTCCCTCTTACCAAACATCTTCAATCATTGATACAGCAAAAGTATTCAAGTCCGAGTGGGGCTCAGGCAAAGGCAGCTTTTTGAAAGTGCTGAAATGGAGGGATGGCACCTCCATAGAGCTAACTCAACCCCTCCCCGTGGAAGTGAAGTTTATATTGAGTATATCGAAGATTTTGCTTAAGACATCAACAGCGTTATCCCAATGTTGCTTTAAACCTGAGTGACCAGCAAGGGCTTTCTCTTCCTTTGGCTAGAGAATTGTGGCCTTGTTTCCTAAAGACGTGGACCGTCTGAGAAGGATGTCTCTGATAGAAGAGGAAGGAAGCAAAAGGATCAACATGGCTCATCTCTGCATTGTCGGTTCCCATGCTGTGAATGGCGTGGCTAAAATCCACTCAGACATCGTGAAGACTAAAGTGTGAGCCTCCATTACTCTGGCAGTGGGTCTGACACTGACCCATTAATGGAATGATGCTACTAAATGCAGGGTTGCACTTAGGGTTGAGGAAAGGCCTTGTTATGTTTAAAAGTATTTTCTTCTATACAAAAAACTCTCCTCTAAAAAAAAAAAAAAAGAAAAGGAAAGAAAAAAATGCTTTCTTCTCAGAGCCATCTTAATACTAGGCATAGGAGCCAAAACAAACAAACAAACAAACAAAATACCAAAAAACTATTCTACTGAAAGTGTGGTATATATGTCAGTGTGAAGAAGTCAGATGGAAGTGACTAGCTTTGGAATTTTTCTGGTAATTCTTTTGAGTTGCAAATGAATTTCTCTTTAAATGACACCCATAGCTACTGTCAGCCTGTCCCTCCACCTTTATTTAAACTTTCTAAGCCTGCACTTGGCTTCTTGAATATAACTCCGAACTTTGTCCAGTGTGCAGGACCCTTTGCCGTTTCAGCCAAATTCAGTGATGTGTCTCCTCCGTCTCCAGATTCAAGGATTTCAGTGAGCTAGAACCTGACAAGTTTCAGAATAAAACCAATGGGATCACTCCAAGGCGCTGGCTCCTACTCTGCAACCCAGGACTTGCAGAGCTCATAGCAGAGGTAACTGGGAAGTGCTGAGAGGAAAGGAGGCCTGACTCGAATGCAAGAGCCATATGACTATACTTGTAACTTGTAAATCCAGTCTACAGCAGGGCTGGCTTCCTCAGCATGTGGCTTGTGCAGTCACACAGGGCTCCCTGCTGGGTTTAATTCTCTGCTGTAGTCATCTTGAAATTATTTATTATTATTATTATTATTATTATTATTATTATTATTGAGACAGAGTTTCACTCTATCGCCCAGGCTGGAGTACAGTGGTGCAATCTCTGCTGACTGCAACCTCCACCTCCCGGATTCAAGCGATTCTCCTGCCTCAGCCTCCCGAGTAGCTGGGATTACAGGCACACATCACCATGCCAAGCTAAGTTTTGTATTTTTAGTAGAGACGGGGTTTTACCATGTTGGTCAGGCTGATCTTGAACTCCCGACCTCAGGTGATCTGCTCCCCCTTGGCCTCCCAAAGTGCTGGGAATACAGGCATGAGCCATCACACACAGCTGTCATCTTGAAATTCTTAATTTTTGAACAAAAGGTCCTGCAAATTATGTAGCTACTTACAGCTAACAGTATTCATAGGACACTCACATAGAAGATGGTTTTCTCTAGTAAAAGAGGATAATAAAGCTCATATAAATAACTAACAGAACCTGGGTTCCTGGTCACTCTTATAAGTAGATTTCCTGTTTTTAACACTTTAATACCAGTGAAGCTGGCCGGGTGTGATGGCTCATGCATGTAATCCAGTGCTTTGGGAGGCCTAGGCAGGAGACTCACTTGAGGCCAGGAGTTTGAAACTAGCCTGGGCAACATGAGATCCACTCCCACCACCACCACCCATCTCTACAAAAATAAAAAAAATTAGCCAGGTGTTGTGGCATGCACCTGTAATCCTAGCTACTCAGAGGCTGAGGCAAGAGGATTGCTTGAGCCCAGGAGGTCAAGGCTGCAGTGAGCTATGATCACAACATTGCTCTCCAGCCTGGATGACAGAGTGAGATCCTGTCTCCAAAAAAATTAAATAAAAATAAAAATAACTTTTAGGCTGGGCGCGGTGGCTCACGCCTGTAATCCCAGCACTTTGGGAGGCCGAGGCAGGTGGATCACGAGGTCAGGAGATCGAGATCATCCTGTCTAACATGGTGAAACCCCGTCTCTACTAAAAATACAAAACAAAATTAGCCAGTCGTGGTGGCAGCGCCTGTAGTCCAAGCTACTCGGGAGGCTGAGGCAGGAGATTGGCGTGAACCTGGGAGGCAGAGCTTGCAGTGAGCCGAGATCGTGCCACTGCACTCCAGCCTGGGAGACAGCGAGACTCCATCTCAAAAAAATAAATAAATAAATAAATAAAAATAAAAAAGTAAAAATAATTTTTAAAAACTGCTGAAAATACATTTAAGATACTAGCAAAAGTATTCTTCCCACATAGACTTTACAGCCTCTTCTTTGAGTCAAACTATCCCATGTTCTGTGTGATACGTGAACTATACTGTGGTAGATGACAGAGAGAAATACTGACAGAAACTGCCCATTTGGACTTGATTACTATCCCTAAATTGAAGTCACCTTTTCCTTTGAATTGAAAGAAAATTGGAGAAGACTATGTGAAAGACCTGAGCCAGCTGACGAAGCTCCACAGCTTCCTGGGTGATGATGTCTTCCTCCGGGAACTTGCCAAGGTGAAGCAGGTGAGCCTTCCAGGTGTGAGTCCCCTCCTGGGCACTCACTGTGAGAGTTTATCCTGTAGTTTTTGTTTGTTTATTTTTTGAGACAGAGTCTCGCTCTGTTGCCCAGGCTGGAGCGCAGTGGCACGGTCTCGGCTCGCTGCAACCTCTGCCTCCCGGGTTCAAGCGATTATCCTGCCTCAGCCTTCCAAGCAGCTGGGATGACAGGCACCCGCCACTGCACCCGGCTAATTTTTGTATTTTTAGTAGAGACAGGGTTACACTATGTTGGCTAGGCTGGTCTCGAACTCCTGACCTCAAGTGATCCACCCGCCTCAGCCTCTCAAAGTGCTGAGATTACAGCCATGAGCCACCACGCCCAGCCTATCCTGTAGTTTTTAAAAACAGACCACCCAGCCGGGCGCAGTGGCTCATCCCTATAATCCTAGCACTTGGGTGGCCAAGGAGGGTGAATCACCTGAGGTCAACCATTCAAGACCACTCTGGCCAACATGGTGAAACCCATCTCTATTAAAAATACAAAAATTAGCCAGGCAGTAGTGGCAGATACCTGTAATCCCCGATAGGATAATCTCTTGAACGTGGGAGGTGAAGGCTGCGGTGATCTGAGATCATGCCACTGCACTCCAGCCTGGGCAAAGAGTGAGACTCCGTCTCAAAAAATAGAAAAACCGGACCACTCAACGCTTCTAAGCCAAAAGAGCTCTGGCACCATGCATTGTCTCAACAGGAGAATAAGCTGAAGTTTTCTCAGTTCCTGGAGACGGAGTACAAAGTGAAGATCAACCCATCCTCCATGTTTGATGTCCAGGTGAAGAGGATACACGAGTACAAGCGACAGCTCTTGAACTGTCTGCATGTGATCACGATGTACAACCGTGAGTCAGCCCCGTAGCCAACAAGCCCCTTGCAGGTGGAAGCAGCAGCCTCAGCATAGGTCTCACTGCCCTGACCGTCAGCTGTCTTCCATTCCATCCACTTCTCCATCTTTTTCAGGCATTAAGAAAGACCCTAAGAAGTTATTCGTGCCAAGGACAGTTATCATTGGTGGTAAAGTAAGTTGATTCTATTCAATGGGGACTTGAGGGGTCTAATCTCTTTTTTTTTTTTTTTTTTTTTTTTTATACTAAAAATTGGAAGCCTTTCTGCTTTCCTTTTTTTTTTTTTTTAATTATACTTTAGGTTTTAGGGTACATGTGCACAATGTGCAGGTTTGTTACATATGTATCCATGTGCCATGTTGATTTCCTGCACCCATTAGCTCGTCATTTAGCATTAGGTATATCTCCTAATGCTGTCCCTGCCCCCCCCACCCCCCACCCCACAACAGTACCCGGAATGTGATGTTCCCCTTCCTGTGTCAGGTGGGAATTGAACAATGAGGGGTCTAATCTCTTGCCATTCTTCTACTTCATCATGGCTGCCTTCTGTCAATGCGTTTGACCTTCTTCCCCAAGGCTGCCCCAGGATATCACATGGCCAAAATGATCATAAAGCTGATAACTTCAGTGGCAGATGTGGTGAACAAAGACCCCATGGTTGGAAGCAAGTTGAAAGTCATCTTCTTGGAGAACTACAGAGTATCTCTTGCTGAAAAAGGTACTACCCTCATTGCAAAACATGCAGGGACCAGGGCAAACTCTAGAGATTACATGGTATGAAAGATGGGGCAGCCAAGCTCCAGGAGCTAGTAACTTAGGATAGAAGGTATCACTCTTGTGCAGAATAAGGGCCTATGGAAAGAGGTTTTAAAGTGACCCAAGTCACAATGAAATTGATGTCCTGGAGTCAGTATCACAGGATTATACTTGCAAGTACATTTTCTTCCAAGCCAGTGAGAGCTAGGTGCTGGGGGAGGCAGCCCTGAGGTTTCAGCATCATTCAGAACCCGCTCTGTAAAATAGAGGAAAGGTCTTCAGTACCCAGCTCCAGTTTTGCAAGAGAACACCAAATCCCCAGTCCTCAGATATTCCTTTGGTCACCCTGTGAGAAGAAGAGCTGTCACTTGCTCTTGTAGCAATAATAAATGAGGGCAGATGTCAGGCTGCCAAAGCACGAGGCTTAGATGTGCCTCACATGGGCACTTCAGCATCAAGCATGATGCTCCCACATGGGGACAGCCAGATGGGCAAGAAGCCAGTGTCCCTTTCTCTTCCACTGGGACCTTTGGTTATTTGGGTCACAAGCTCACAGAGCACCATCCACATGCAAATGCCCAACTGTGTATTCACCCACTTCCCAAACTGAAAAGGTAGAAAGGGAGCTTTTTCTTTTTGTGGTGTTTTTAGGTCCTCTGATGTTACTATTTAAGAACTCTCTGCATAAAGAGAAAAGAGCCAGGTTCCCAGGGATGCAAAAGAAGATACATCTAATCCACAAATAAGCTCTCAGAGAAAAGCAGAAAAGTGGTCCTGACCTTTGTAGTCAAAGGAAGTGCTTCAGGCAGCTCTAATTTGTGTGCAAATCAGCCTGAAAGGTCAGGGGCTAGAAGTCTAGCCCCAGGCACACCTCAATTACGTGTGGCTTATTTCCCTGCAGGGAAAGTGGAAGGAAGTTGGTGAGAAGTAGAAGGAATGCAGACAATCCAGTCTCCTCAGGTTGCCAAAGAGGAGTCCTGGAGAGACCCTCTGAATGTTATGGATCAAGAGAGAGAAGTTCAGCCTGGGCAACACAGGGAGATCCCATACCTACAACAATTTTTAAAAATTAGCTGGACATGGTGGCATTCGCCTGTAGTTGCAGCTACTTGGGAGGCTGGGGCAGGAAGATTGCTTGAGCCTAGCAGGTCAAGGCTGCAGTGAGCTGTAATTGCACCACTGCACTCCAGCCTGGGTGAAAGCGTGAGACCCTGTACCAAAAAAAAAGAAAGAAAAAAAAATTTCAATATATTTTATAACGTAGAAGAAATAAAAATAAAACCGTAACAAAAATTGGAAGGAATAAAAGGAAGAAGAGAAATGTAGTATCAATGTTTGTCGCAGTCAGTAGATACTCTTCAAAGTTTACAGCTCGAGAAAGAAATATAAACATATAAAATGGACAAAAGTGGTTGCCTGAGTCAAGGGGAAAGAGTGTGATCTGCCTTCTAGACCATTTGAATGTTTGTCTTAATGTGCATGTATTACTTTAATTATCAAAACGGCCCAACTTAATAAATGCTTCAATACAATACAAGCAGATCTAGACAGACAAAATTACTAATTTTAACTTACCTTTCTTGCAGTCATTCCAGCCACAGATCTGTCAGAGCAGATTTCCACTGCAGGCACCGAAGCCTCGGGGACAGGCAATATGAAGTTCATGCTAAATGGGGCCCTAACCATCGGGACCATGGATGGGGCCAACGTGGAAATGGCAGAAGAAGCCGGGGAAGAGAATCTGTTCATCTTTGGCATGAGGGTAGATGATGTGGCTGCTTTGGACAAGAAAGGGTGAGAGAATAGCTTCTCTTTGCTAGGCAGGACCCCACCCCGCCAGAAGGTATGTGACCTCAGAGGGCTTCCTGCTCACACAGATATCCCACTGAGGTTGAATCACATAAGAGGTGGCAGCAGAACATCTCCCATGATGAGGCAGGAGAGCCTCCTGGCCACAGATTAATATTATTAAACCCAGCAAGTAACAGTACAGACACATGGAGGAGTTACTATTTGTTATCGGCCATTGCAGAGCTGGCCTCAAAGAGCTATTTTTCCTCCATACGTTTGATTTTTACTTTGATCAAAAGATGAACCAGTTTCTGGTTAGAAGGTTACCTATAATTTAAATCATGATCTGGTGCTCCTTTAAGATATCAAAGAAATTGACGAAAATGTGATAGAGAATAGATACGGGTGTACAGAAGTAATTGGAAACATTTATTTTCACTTAATATCTGGATGGGTTTATTAACCGGAGTTCAAGCACAAAATAAAGAGTACTGCCCAAAGAAGCAACATTTGGAGGATATTGGATATACTTCCAGACCCTTGGAAGTCAGTTTCACTCAGTAGCAACAACTTTTGAGAATCTGTGGATCCAAAAAGCAACTGATCTACTTAATACAATGTTCATTTAGAGCCATAAAGTCTGCTTTGAAATGGACCTTGCTGTATTCTACCACATCAGACTCTTGATCTTTGACTACAGTTTTCATTATCTATTGTTCTTAGTGTCTTTGGTTATAAGGAATCAAATTTACAGGGAGAAGGACTTACAGATCTAGTTAAAAGTTATATATACTCTTGGCGAAATCTATAATGACTTCTTTGAATGCTAGTATTTCTGAATGTATTTTTTCACAATGAATGCAGTGTCTAGTGTGTTGTTAATCACACAACACAATAACAGAGCCTTTTTCTTATCACCCACCCACCTCTGCCCCACAGGTATGAGGCAAAAGAATACTATGAGGCACTTCCAGAGCTGAAGCTGGTCATTGATCAAATTGACAATGGCTTTTTTTCTCCCAAGCAGCCTGACCTCTTCAAAGATATCATCAACATGCTATTTTATCATGACAGGTGAGTTCCCATAAGAAGATGGTGCTATTTGGATCATGAAAGGGGGACAAGAAAATCTTAAACCAACCAACTCTAAAACCAACAAGAAAATCTTAAACCAATCTTAAACCAACTTAAACCCACTCATGTAGATCCGCATAAATTAGCGTGATCTGCTCAGGTAATTTAGGCTTGGGAAAAAAGTTAGATATTCTCCACCAACGATGCCAGTAAGGTTTAAGAATAACACACACAAATCTGGTTCTCTTTTTCTCCTTCCACTGATATTCCCAACTTCCAAATGCATCCAAGTGATGGCATTCTCACATGTGAGAACCATAAGAAGGTTGAGGGCTGGTTAAAAGTCTTACAAACAGAAATATGAATTTGGTAAACCAGCCATGCCCGATATTAAGCAAAAGATGATTTACATGGAATTTTAGCATATATCTATTAATGAAGCTTTTGACTGTTTTTTTTCCTCTTCCAATCACAAAATAAAAGGTTTAAAGTCTTTGCAGACTATGAAGCCTATGTCAAGTGTCAAGATAAAGTGAGTCAGCTGTACATGGTGAGTAAATTGCCAAGATTTATAAAGAAAACCAGTTTACTATGATTTAAAATGTGGGTTTTTAAAATTAAATCTAAATAGCAGATCCCCATTAAGCAATCAAAAAAACAACAACAAAAACAAACAAACAACAACAACAAAAAAAAAACCTTGACTTTTCCCAAGTTCAGGCCAAGGTTGAGATTTGACATTTCAGCAGGAGTTGTAATTTTTTTTCTTTTTTTGAGACAGATCTCACTCTGTCGCTCAGATGGGAGTGCAGTGACGCGATCTTGACTCACCGCAACCTTCACCTCTTGGCCTCCCAAGTAGCTGGGATTACAGGCATGTGCCACTACACTTAGCTAATTTTTGTATTTTTTGTGGAGATGGGGTTTCACCGTGGTGGCCAGGCTGGTCTAGAACTCCTGACCTCAGGTGATTCGCCCACCTCTGCCTCCCAAAGTGCTGGGATTACTGGCATGAGCCACCATGCCCAGCCAGTTGTAAATTTTTTAATATCCAAGTTTTTTAAAAGTCACAAATAATTCAATATTTATTGAGCACCCACTCTGTAGCAGACATGTCCTGGAAGCTAAGGAAATAAAGCCTCAGAGGGGCATTCGGTGTCTTTTTCATGCCAGGCACTGTGCTGGCACTGAGAACACAGCATGAGCAAAGTTGAGGTCTCGCCCTCCCTCCCCTCCCTCAAGGAGCCTGTTTGAACATCGAGATTCTTAACCAGAGGTACACATCAAAATCACCAACGTAGCTTCATCATAGTACAGATGCCAGCCCCGCCACTGAGAGATTCTTTCCCAGCAGTGGGTGGGGTTACCATCAGGATTTGAGAAACCTGCCATGATGTTTCTAAGGCTAAACCATGGTTTGTTAAGATAAGGACTGACCCCTATTCTTTGAAAATTGCAAAATAAGTACCTCTTGTGGACTTCTCATGGAGGGGGCTGTATCGATAGAATATAAATGTGTAGAAAGAGAAAGCTTCATAACTGAATTTTTAAAAAAAGAAAGAAGAATAAAGAGACAATACTATACTGAGGGAAAAAAAAAGGGATGGGTAGGGCCATGTGAATAAGCCTCCACATGCAAAGTTATACGCTTTATCAAACAACTCTCTAGCTGTGTTTTGTAAATATGTAAAAAGGTTGATCATCTCTGATAGGAGAGACTTTTGTGAATTTCAGATACTCTAGAGGAATGGATACTGGAGGGGGCTAGCTCTGTGCCAAGACTCCAGGGTGGGTTTTACTAACATTTCTTTCTATTCCTTTCCCAAGGCAGATAAAAGGGTAGTTCCTACAGTCATCCTAAATGTCCCATTGGGATTTTAAAAAGGATCATTCAACGCCTGTGCTGCTTTACAGCCCTTATCTTCTAATAGAATAATGGCCAGTCCCCCAGTGGCATATAGACCAGAATAAGTTCAAGTTAATGGCTACAAACAAGCAGGACAGTGCTAGAGCTAAGCTCAGGGGCTCACTACCTGCTTCCTGTACATTGGAGAGAAAAGCCATATACAGGCCCCAAGAATGCAAAGACACAGGGAAGAGAATGGCCACCTCAAGACAGATCAATAAAACAGCACAGGAAAGAAAAATATGTTCTTTTTTCTCTCCTGTGACAAATGTGAATGTCTGCTCTGTTAAAATTATGGCCCAAATCCAAAGCGTGCTCATCTAGAAACCCAGCATTTGATTTGGTCTTCCTTGTTCATTAGTGCAAATTGCAGCTTTTTACTCTTAACAATGATTGTATTGTTGAGACTTAGTAAACATGACCCATATGGCTGGGAAGTCTATTCATTATCCATTTAAATAGTTAAAGAAAATGAAGAGAGAAGGCTTTTATCCTCCTCTTATTATAGGAAGTTTCCAAAGTCTGAATAAACAAGTTTCAGATGCTGTTTTGCTGTACCTTAAGGAATGATGGTAGTTTTAGTCTTTCTCGTAAGCATTTATAATGCATTGATAACATTTTTGAATAATGTTCTGTTCACTTCCAATACACTTTTAGAGTTCCTTACAAAATTAAGAGGCTATAAAATAAATTCTTTCTTATCATATTCTTTTATACAAAAATTATGAAATTTTGATATATTTTTATTAAGGATAAAGACTCAATTGACCCTGTTTTGAAGCCCCAGTGGAGTGTTTGGGACTCGGTGTAAGCCTACTAGGGTGCGTACCTTCAGAAAGAACAAGAAAAGCTAAGTAGGTCAATAAAGCCTCTCATTGAATTGTTTGCCTGCATAATAGCTAACATTTTAGGGTAGTGTTTTTCAAACTCTGTGAGCCATAGGATAAGTCTCTTGACATGGCATTTAGCAGACAATGATTCCTCCCCTATAGTTTAAAGGGAAGTATCTTCATTCATAAGAAAGCATGGGAAATATGCCTTACATGCCAAAACATTGTAACCATAGCAGGAATTGCCAACTAGGCAATGTACATCCATGATTTCTCTTAGAGTGAAAAATACTTTTTTCATTCCTAAGAGAATTATACTCTAAATATGAGAAAAGTGCATTCTATTCTACCTCTCAACAGACAAGCAAGAATATTTGTAATTTACTGTAATTTATTCCTGTCATTTGCCCTCATGAAATGTGTTTGGATGTGCTTGGCTGATGTTTATTATAAAGCTCACTGCACACTGGGACTCTGGGCTGTATATGCATATGTTGTTTACAGAATCCAAAGGCCTGGAACACAATGGTACTCAAAAACATAGCTGCCTCGGGGAAATTCTCCAGTGACCGAACAATTAAAGAATATGCCCGGGACATCTGGAACGTGGAACCTTCAGATCTAAAGATTTCTCTATCCAGTGAATCTAACAAAGTCAATGGAAATTGAACTCTAGAATGTCTCTAGAAAACATAGCTTCTTACTGAGCTTGAACATTTTTACAACATTCACTGGTTTTTGTTTTGTTAGCTAATAATCTATAATAGTTGAGTATCTCTGGGAATAGGGAGGGAAATTATATGTAATAGAGCTTAAAAATAAAGTGTCAATTTCCAAGGGCTACATGAGTGCCAAAACTAATTTTATAGCAAATCTAGTGATGCTTTGCTACTGCTAGGATTTACCCCAAAACTAGTCATAAAATTAGAAAACTGCTTAGAACTTTCAAATGCCATTTAAATGAACTAAACTAAAATACAAAAAACTTAACTATGTAGAAGCAACTTTCTTACACTGCTATCTGAGTCCAAACCAAAGACCAATGTCTTAGTCCCTGTGGGCCGCTAAAACAAAATGGCATAAACTGGGTAGCTTACAAACAACAGAAATTTATTTCTCACAGTTCTGGGGGCTGGGAAGTCCAAGAGCAAGGCGCTGGCCGATTCAGCGTCTGATGAGGGCTACTTTGTGGTTCATAGTTGAAGCCTTCTCACTGTATCCTCAAATGGTAGGAGGAGTGAAGAGCTCTTTTGGTCATAATTTATAAGGGCACTAATCTTATTCATGAGAGCTCAGCCCCACCTCCTATTACCGTCACACTGGTGATTAGGTTTCAACATAATTTGGGGGGCAGGCCCAGATGTTCAGACCATAGCAACTACCTTATTCACAAATATCCATAGAATGTTTGATAACTACATATTTTTAGATAGGATCTAGATTTTACCAAATTCTGGTTCTCCACAGTGAGGTTTCAGCATGTTTTACAAAGTAGATTATGATAAGCTAAACGAGAACATTCCATACTGCCTAACATTTGTACTTTCTGTTGTTAAAATGGCAAGTGATTTGTAGAGAAGTCAATGGCTTCAGCTCATCCGACCAGCCCAGTACAATTTTACATTAAAACAATACACATCACAGATGGTGTTTGGACCAAGTCTTCATTGAAGATTTCCACTCCTCCCAGACTCATGACCACTGCTTGCTCAGGAAATCTCTGTAGAAAAAGGACCCAGATCAGCTCATACCCTTTCCCTACCTAAATAAGCAAAATATTATACATTTTCGTGTTGTGGCCTAAGTAAGCCAGAGCAGCCCTAATTGCCTTGAAGGGCAACATACATTTAGCAAAGCAACTCTTACCTCACGGTTATTAACAGTGTGGGGCTTTTACAAAGCAAGTTGTGTTGGAAGCCAGGAGGAAAGATAACCATCTTGACCCTCTCTTTGTTCCTGTATGCATTGCATGCAATTTCATAGAGCTGCAAGGTACAGAAAGAGACTCAAAGGCTGGCCGTTCAAAGCTGTAGATTTTTCTAGTCCAATTTCCCTAAAAGTGTACAGAAACAGCTAACTTGGGGAGTTTGTTCCATTAAGCCAGAGACACAAAAACTCTCCATGTCCCAGTTGGCTGTCTCTACAGCTAAAGATCTGAATGCTGCTCAGCTAATATAGAATACTGATAAAACCTCATCCTTCCCTGCTTGAACCCCCCTGCAAAATGACAAGGAATTGCTATGGACCCACTCTAGTAGAAGTTTGTTTAAATTCTGCATCTTCCATTTTAGAGCCACTACAGTAGAGATGACACAGAGGTTCCCACAGCAGCCTGGGATACCCTACACTTGCAGCTCCACACAACCCAGATGAGGAGCCAGGCTCTGCCACAAACACTCCTTTGAGCTAAAGTAGCCAAGAACACTGATAGCCATTTTATAAACCTATAGAGCCTATTTAGGGTTGTAGAGAATCGCCTATAATGTCAGAGACCCTCCTTTAGGCTCTAATCAAAGTTTGGCTGAATGAAAAAAATGGTGAAATGAGTATAGTATATTTCAGTCAGCATTGAGCCCTTAGTTTACCTTTTTCCCATACTCCAAAGGCACTGTCCTGTCATCCTCTCCATGTAAGATGAGAAGAGGAGAAGAAAGGAATTTAACACTAGGGACAAGTAGAAGAAAAGCATTCAGTTAAAGAATTATACATTGAGATTTCTCCTCTTCTAAGTTAAAGCTTTAGCAAAACATGAGGCCTGTCTAAATTACAAGAAATTTCTTTCCTTCCTTCCAAGGAATAACAATATCATACATTTAAAAATTTCACGTAGTAGCTTTTTTTCTCCATGCAAGTTTCCCTCTCTCCCATTTACTCATGCAATTTAACTGGCTGTTTAATTAATTTACTTCTGCATAATTTTTGGAAATACTAAAAAAAAAAAGCACTGAAACACTGATTTTGTACACTGTTAGAAGAACCTTATATTCTTCTTTACTCCACCTATTTTGTAACGTCTGAAATATTTTATTAAAAGACTAGAAAAGAAAACAAAACTCAAAACCTCAATAAAACAAAAACTATGACAGAATCAGAGACCTCTTTGTAGCAATTTGTTTACTTTTCTCCATAAATGTAGAGGATAGACACAGAGTTAACAGGTCTGATTGGCTTCCTGGTCAACCCCCTAGTATGCTAATTCAAAAGGGCTATGGCATGAAGAATGTCTTGTCTCCCACTCCAGTTACTTCCTCAAACAATGCTTTCCTGTCCCCCCAAAATTCTGATAGCCATCCATCTCTGCCACAGTGACTCACTGACACCCCTGAGAATGTTGGATTTTCTCAAGTGTGTTGACATAGAAAAGTGTATTGGCAACAACTATTTGGAAGCATTCTTAAATTCTCTAACTGTAACAGGCTAACTTGATAAATTCTAGTCATTGGATTTGCTGTCACATTAGTATGGTGGATGGTAGATGAGTTTTCATTATATGGGGAAAAGGGCCTAGAAGTCAGGGATGCCTCAAGAAATGTTAGGCTGGTTGTGTGTTTGTTTGTTTGTTTGTTTTACAGGATGTCACTCTGTCACACAGGCTGGAGTGCAGTAGCACAATCACAGCTGACTGCAACCTCAACCTCGCAGGCTCAAGTGATCCTCCTACTTCAGCCCCACATGTAATTGGGATGACAGGCACGTGCCCCCACACCTGGCTAATTTTAAAAATTTTTGGTAGAGATGGTGTCTCCCTATGTTGCCCAGGCTGGTTTCAAACTTCTGGGCTCAAGCTATCCTCTCACTTCAGCCTCCCAAAGTGCTGGGATTATAGGCATACGCTAACACTCCCAGCCCTTTAAAAGGTCTTGATAGGCCATAGATATACAACTTCGTTTATGAATTCAGAGAGAGTACTGAATTGGTGAAGTCATTGAATTAGACATGAGGAAAATAGCAAATATTAAAAATTCATAGATACTTTACCCAAATCTTAGTGCCCATCTAAGAAGCGCAGAATAATATTCTAAGAATAAGAATGATATTCAGGATGTCTCATGTCACCATCCAGTAAGTCACATGATAGTTGCCCCTAGAATCCTTTAGATACAGTAATAATGCATGTCTTTTCATCATTAACTTACTTTTCATCATTAGGAAAGACTATTTTGTCTTTTCTCAGGGCATCCATAAGTGTACGTAAAAATCCTGGAATGTTCCGGTAAATCTATTTTTAAAAAAGAAAAAAAATGAATATTTGCCCCATAGCTATGCCATTTGTTATATAGTCTTTCACTATGAACCAGGGTAACACAGAGAGTAGTGACTCTCTAAATAAGGTAAAGTCACAAAAAACTTTTACGATTTAAAAAGTAATGCACGTCGAGAATTTGGAAAAAAAGAAAGGAACGTGGAAGAAAAAAGCACACATAATCCTGCCATCATAGATCATCATTGTTAACATTTTGTTTTCACTTCCTACAAATGGCACCACTAACTCTTACTTCTCCATGTAGAAGCAGTGGTATGCAAAACCTAAAAATTGCTTCTACTGTGAACATAACTGGTTTAGTTGGTGGACAGAATATTCTGATTAGTCAAAAATTCTGATGAAAATATACAATACATAGAAAATTGATTTTAGAGAATTCGAACATTACAAACTTTTGAATATGATTTAATATGCCAATGCCTTAAAAGACATTTTAGTTTTTAACAATGACCGCAGGATTCCAGATATAACAATGCTCACTCTAGACATACTAAATTTGTTGTTTAATAGCAAAATCCAAGAAATAGAATGCTAGCTAAATCCACTTTTACAATGTTTTGACTCACATAGTCAACATGTAAGTTAGTTTATATGCCCTAGAAATATCCATTTCATCTGGAAATAAGGAGTAAAGGATAAAAACTCTGAGCAATATTGCACCTTTCTCACAAACTTTGAATCCTGCCTCCAAAACTGCATCCCAAACCCATTCGTTTCTCCCCATCCCTACTATCACTTAGCCTAAGTCACCCTTCATCTCTTGCTTATACTAAGCTGCAATTCCAAGTGGCTCCCCGCTTCTGGCTTCACCCTTCCATAATCCAGTTCCCACAGGAAAACCAGAATGATTATTTTAATGCGCAAATCAGATTGTAGCACTCTTGCTTAACACCCTCCAAAGGCAATTGGATTAAACCTGAACATGTCACCGTGGCCTCCAAGGCCCTGCAGAATCCGGCGGCTTCCTGCCTCCCTCTCCAGCCTCATCTCCTATCACTAAGCCCCTTCCTGTCCACCTCCTGGCTCTGCTGCCTTCTGCTTCTGGAACATGTCAGGCCTGATCCCACCTCAAGGCCCTTGTCTTTACTTCTACCCCAGCCTGAGATCTCTATATTTTCCCATCAGCTGGCTTCATCTCAGGCAGGCCTCAGTTCAGATGCTATTTCTTCACAGCTGTTTTCCATAACCACCTATCAAACCTTGCCCCCACCACCCAGTCATTCTCCATCACATTATTTTGGTGCTTTCACAGAACTTCTCACTATTGGATTTCTTTTTTAATGTATTTATCTTCTGTTTCTCCATCAACAATATGAACTTCATAGGTAAATGGACCACAACTTTCTTATTCCCTGTGGTGTCCTCAAAAACTAGAAAAGTTCCTGGTACATAATAGACACTTGACAAATATTTGCTAGAGACAAAATCAGTCTATTGTGCAAATATCTCTGGCATACACTTTGTTATTATCTGTCATTTTCATCTTAGTATGATTGAATTTCAGATATTACTTATTTTATTTATTTGTTTGTTTATTTTGAGACAGGGTCTCAGTCTGTTGCCTAGACTGGGAGTGGGTGCAGTGGCATGATCATGGCTCACTGCAGCGCTCAAACTCCTGGGCTCAAGCAATCCTCCCTCCTCAGCCTCCATACTAGCTGGGACTACAGGGGTGCGCCACCACACCCGACTAATTTTTTTGTAGAGAAGGGATTTCACCATGTTTCCTAGACTGGTCTTGAACTCCTGGGCTCAAAGCCATCTTCTGGCCTCAACCACCCAAAGGGCTGGGATTACAGGCATGAGCCACAGTGCCTGGTCCAGATTTAAATTTTTCTTTTTTTTTTTTTTTTTTCAGAGTCTCACTCTGTCGCCCAGGCTGGAGTGCAGTGGTGCAATCTCGGCTCACTGCAACCTCTGCCTCCTGGGTTCAAGCAATTCTCCTGCCTCAGCCACCCAAGTAGCTGGGACTACAGGCATGCATCACCACGCCCAGGTAATTTTGTATTTTTAGTAGAGATAGTGTTTTGCCATGTTGGCTAGGCTGGTCTCAAACTCTGACCTCAAATGATCCGCCTGTCTCAGCTTCCCAAAGTGCTGGGATTACAAATCTTTGCAATAAGTTTGCAAAGAGGAAAAATAAGCAAGGTATTATACATTTTCATGTTGTGCCTGAGAGAGGAGGGGTAGAGGGGGTAGTAAATGGGACATGGCCAAGGGAAGGAAATAGGCACAGAATAGGGAGGCTGGACCCAATGAATACAAACTTCTGCTTCACAATTTTTTAAAAAGAAAAGAAACTAAAACTTGCCCCATGGCTATAATGTCATTTGTTAATAATCTCCTACTATGAACTGTAGTAATAGAATAGAGACTTTCTAAATAGAATAAACTTAAATACAATTTTTCTGATTTTAGAAAGTGATTGATGTCATTTTAGGGAATGTGGTAAGGAAATGGGTATAAAATAGGTAAGCCAGTGCCACTACATAGAATTGCTGCTTCATAGTTCTGGCTTAGGCCTGCTATTCCCCAGGAATCTCCTTGGTTTTTTGTTTTGTTTTGTTTTTTTGAGACGGAGTTTCACTCTTGTTGGCCAGGCTGGAGTGCGGTGGCGCGATCTCGGCTCACTGCACCTCCGCCTCCCGGGTTCAAGTGATTTTCCTGCCTCAACCTCCCGAGTAGCTGGGATTACAGGCACCTGCCACAACGCCCAGCTAATTTTTGTATTTTTAGTAGAGACAGGGTCTCGCCATGTTGGCCAGGCTGGTCTTGAATTCCTGACCTCGGGTGATCCACCCGTCTCGGCCTCCCAAAGTGCTGGGATTACAGACGTGAGCCACTGTGCCCAGCCGGAATCTCCTTGGTTCTGTGGGATTTGTCTGGCCTGAACTTTTTGCCCTGGTCTCATAGCAACTGATCTGCATTCAGGTGTGCCCTGGACTTCCTGACACTGCCTTTCCTTCTCTTTCTTCTCCCTCGTCTTCCATGCTAAGGGCAAGATTTCTTGTTTTGTTTTCTCTTTTGTCTTCTGGTACTCTCACCCCTGGAATTAAGACTCCCCTGAGGAGAATTCAATAAGAGAAGTCCTTCAGCAATTCATCTCAAATTCTGAAAGAGTAGGAAGAAAGCAAACCCAGGTCAATCTACTCTCATTATTCCTCATTCCCTTCCAGCCAGGAGTGCCCTTTGAGACTTACAGGTCATACCTTCCCCTCCAGCCTAGACCATGGCAATGGGCTCTCCTAATTGGTCTTCCTACCTTCCTCTCTCTTCTATAACACCACCAGATAAACATCCTTAAAATACCAGTTATATTAAATCTGCTGTTACAAAGCTTTGGGCATGCCACACTATCTACTGAAAACAACAACTAGACAGCAAGCCCATCCACATCTGGCCACAATCTTTCATTCCAAACCCTGCTCACCTCCAGTCTATCTGCCTGCAATTAGAAGATGTAGGTTTGAGTCTCATTTCTTCTTCTTATAAGATATGTGACGATTAGGCAAGCCTCTAGTTCTCCATTTCTCTCATCTCTTAGTGGAAGCAATGATGACAAACTCACAGAGTTGCTGTGAGGATTTAAAAGAATAACGAGTGCGAAAGACTTGTGTAGAAACCCTCTATTAACTGTCAGGCAATTTATAACATAGAACAGCCCCATTCCTGCCAGGCGTCTGAGTTCACATTCACCTGTTCCTTGCTCTGTTTCCTAACTGCTTTCCCTCACCTTCAAGAAAGAAGCTTAGGTCCAATAGGCTGTGAAGTCTTCATTGGCCACACCTGTGAGCAAAGCCTCTCTCTTCTGTAATTCTCCCTACCTTGAATTCTCCTTGCCTCTTCCTGCCATACATAACACTTTAGCCTAATTTGTAACAGAAAGAGGGATGGAAAGGAACAAGTATTTGTCTAGTGCTTACTAGCAGCTGGATACTTTACATACATTATCTTACTTAATTCAATCTTCACAACAACCCTGTGCAGTGGTCATCACCAACCCCTTGGTAAAAAAATGGGAAAACTTAGAGAGGGAGAAACAACTTACCAAGGTCACAAAGGGTATGTGGCCAAGGACAGATTTGAACCCAAGTCTGAGTGGCTCCACAGCCCATGCTCTTTTCCACAACATCATGCTGCCTTTTGATTCTGAGTAACAAAACTGAGTCCAAAGAGACCCTTAGAAATCCCTGTTGTTACTTTATACCTCCTATTTATGTCCTGTCTCCCCAACAAAACAGAAAGCCTCTTGAGGTTGAGAACACATGCCTTTTACTACATCTGTATGTCTCACTCCATTTACACCTTCTTATTCACTAATGATCAGTTACAGCATTCTACTGAGCATAAAAATAGCTGACATCCACTGAGGGCTCACTCTCTGCCAGGCACAACTGTAGATGTGTTTCATATATCAATTCACTTATCACAGCAATCTTGAATAGACTATAATTACCCCATTTTACAGATGAGGCAGTCAAAGCATTAAAAGTAAGTTTACACAGCTATTAAATGACAATCCTGGGAATCAAACCTGGCAAGTCTGACACTACAGCCATCATTCTTAAAGACTGTGAAATACACAGGACTGTTATACTTCTAGACCTTAGAGTACCGATTAAACTTCTAGACCTTAAAGTACCTATTAAACTAAATTTTATGACATTTTAAATTAAATCCCAAACTTGAAACAATGGGGAAATTTACCTCTGCTAGTAATAGACGAATTGTTACAGACCAAACCTTTTGCCAAAGACAACTAGAGAAATTGGACAAAATATTTTTTTAAAACTCTCTTGAAGATGCCAGAGAGCTACCAAGGCAGTGAGATCTGGAGACATTTAGATCCTAGACAGAAGGGGTTATCAGAGAGGTGAGCCTGACACCATATTTCTCTTTGAGACAGAGCTGTCAAGTCAAAAGAAAGCAAGAAACTAGAGGCAAAAGAACACAGAACAGATGACACAAAAAAGAACATAAGAAAGCATATTTGAACCTCAATATATAATGGTTACATAAAACATAAATAGACTAAATACTACAATTAATAAAGTTTATTATGTCAGAAATCAAAACCCTACTATATGGTGCTTACAAGAGATATATATTAAATGCAAGAATTTAGAAAAGTTGAGATCAAGTAATAGAAAAACATACCATGCAAATACTAATCAAAATAAAGATATGCAAATATTGGACAAAGTTGACTTTAAGTCAAGAAGCAATATTGATCAAAAAAAGGTGGACATTTTATGATGAAAATGATGAATCCACCTGGAAGATATGAAAACTAAATCATAGGCTGGGAATGGTGGCTCATGCTTGTAATCTCAGCAGTTTGGGAGGCTGAGGCAGGTGGATCACCTGAGGTCAAGAGTTTAAGACTAGCCTGATCAACATGGTGAAACCCTGTTAATTTTTGTAAAAATACAAAAAATTAACCCGGTGTGTTGGCACATGCCTGTAATCCCAGCTACTTGGGAGGCTGGGGCAGGAGAATAGCTTGAACTCAGGAGGCAGAGGTTGCTGTGAGATGAGATCACGCTACTGCACTCCATTCTGGGCAACAAGAGTGAAACTCCATCTCAAAAAAAAAAAAAAAAAAAAAAACTAAACTAAATCATAATATTATTAGGCATATGTACCTAACAACATAACCTCAAAAAAACTAAAACAAAAATTAACAGTACTAAAATAGAAATAAACAATTCCACAATCATGATGAGGTATTTTAATAATCCACTTTGAGTAACTGAAAAAACAAGCAGTCCAAAAAAATCAGTAACAATAGACAAAATTTGAGCATGGTTAATAATCCCAATTCAATCGAACTACATAGAACACTGCATGAAAAACAGCAGAACACATTCTTTTCAAGCATATGGAAAATTTGCCAAAATTGACCATACATTAGTACATAAAGCGAGTCTCAGCAAATTTCTAAAGACTAAAATCATACACAGTTTATTCTTGGATCTTGAGAGAATTAAGGTAAAAATCAATAAAAATCATAATCAACTGCCCAAATGCATAGAAGTTATGAATCATACTTCTAAATAATCCATATAGTGAAGGAGGAATCACAATAATATTATAAAATATTTTTAACTAAATGGTAATTAGAACACACTTCAAATTTTGGATGCAGCTGAAGTGTGATTTAGGTGAAGTATGCCTTAGTACATAAATTAGAAAAAAAATAGTAAAAATAAATTATTAGATGATATTAAGTACTATCTAAAGAAATTTTTAAATAAAAACAAATTAAATCCAAAGAACATATGAGAAAGGGAATAATACAGGTAAAACGAGAAATTAAAAATATAGAAACCACATAACACAGATGACGAACAAAGTCAAAGTTGGTTCTTTGAAAATACTGACAAAATTAATTAACTTCTGCTGTGAGTGTTGGCTGCTTCTCCTTATTCTTAGATGACAGAAGCCATCACTCCTAAAAGGTTTTGCCATCCTCCCACCCCTCCTCCACTGCCTACCCTAGGGGACAGCAGAAACAACAGGCCCTTTGCCTCAAAGCTTAGCACCCCGCCTGAATCAGGCCAAAGCTAGACTTTGCTCAAGGTCACATCCTTGTTCTGCTCTTCCCCCTTTCCAGTGCTACTATCCTCATTCCCTTTTGGATTTTTTCCTGAAAAACATTTCCTCAATAAATCAAACACACCAAATCTCTGTCTCAGGCTTTGCTTCTAGGAGAATATGACCTAAAACTGAAACTAAACAAAACCTAAATGAGAAATAAATGTAAAATTAAATAAATAAATAATAAATAAAACACAATACTCATGAATTTGAAGACTCAATATTAGAAAGATACCAAGTCCCCCAAATTGATCTCAAGTCCCCCAAATAGATCCAATGCAATCCCAAAGTCCCAGCAAGTTTTCTGTAGAACATGACAGGTGTATTTCAAAATGTATATTGAAATGCAAAGTGTTAAGAATAGCCAAGACAATCTTGAATAAGAAGACCAAGCTGAGGAACTTATACAACCAGATATCAAGACATATTATAAAACTATAGTAATTAAAGGACCATAGTATATTAAGATTGACAGATAGACAATGGAGAGAAATGAGAACCTACCACCAGACCTCTCTCTATATATGTAGACACTGATATATGCAAACATTAGCACTGCATAGTGGTGGGGAAGATCCATTTAATAAATGACTGTAGACCAATTAGACATTCATGTGGACCCCTGCCTCCATACAAAAATCTAAACCTGTGGATCATAGCTTTACATGTAAAAGGTAAAATAGAGCTTCCAGAAGACAACATAGAAGAGTATCTTGATAATCTTTGGGTAAGCAGAGTTTTATTATAAATGACACAAAAGTTACCATAAAGAAAAATATTGGTAAATTGGTCCACATTAAATTTAGAAATCTCTCTTTATCAGCCGGGCGCGGTGGCTCATGCCTGTAATCCCAGCACTTTGGGAGACCAAGGTGGGCAGATCATGAGGTCAGGAGATGGAGATCATCCTGCCTAACACAGTGAAACCCCGTCTCTACTAAAAACACAGAAAAATTAGCCAGGCATGGTGGTGGGCGCCTGTAGTCCCAGCTACTCAGGAGGCTGAGGCAGGAGAATGGCGTGAACCTGGGAGGCAGAGCTTGCAGTGAGCCGAGATAGCGCCACTGCACTCCAGCCTGGGGGACAGAGCGAGACTCTACCTCAAAGAGAAACATCTCTTTATCATGACACATCATTAAGAAAGTGAAAAGAGAAAACAAAATAATACAATATATTTACAATACAAATAATTTTCTAATGACTCATATCCAGCATCTATGAAGAAATTCAACAAATAAAAAGAAATACAATCTATCTGAAAAATGGGCAAAAGACATAAACAAGTACCTCACAAGGGATGATATCCAAATGGCTAATAAACATATTAAAAGTTGCCCAACCTCACTGGTTACAAGGGAAATGCAAATTAAAACCATATTGATATATCAATATGAGGGCAAGGATTTGAAACAACTGGCGCTCTCATACAGGATTGGTGAGAGAATAAAGTGGTAAAGTCATTTAGGAAAACTTGCACTATAATTATTAAAGCTGACCATATGGATACCTTATTACCCCACAATTCCACTCCTAGGGTATACCCCGGTGAAATTCTTGTACATGTTTACAGAAGACAGGTTCAAGAACATTCATAACAACAATATTGTTAATTTCCCCAAACTGAAAGTAATACAAATAAACGACACAATAGATCAATAAATTTTGGTATGTACAATGGAATAGTATATAGCAATGAAAAAACCAACCTACAGCTATACTATACACATCATGAATAAAATCCCACAAATATAATGTTGAGTGAAAAAATAAAATATATTCTATATAATTTTACTTTTATATAAAGTTCACAGACAAAACAATATTGCTCAGAGATGCATGTACAGGTGGTAACACTATAAATAAATGCATAGATATGATTACCATAAAATTCATCTAAGAATTCCATCTAAGGACTAAGGATTACATCTAAAATAAGGCTTACTGGATTGGGAAGTAATGTACAGAAGACTTCTAGAGTGTGGATGATGCTCATTTCTTGATGTAGGTGATAGTTACGTGGGTGTTCAGTTTATAATTGCTCACTAAATCATGTATTTTCCTTATTTCGTTAAATTTCAACATTTTTAAAAATGAACTAAATAAAAAGATTGCATTTGACTTATGTTACATACCTACAATTTAATGAATTTATTAGTAATGACTTAGAGTAATATGATAGATATGCAATTAATGGTTATATTATATTAAAATGAATGTTCAGTTTCTAGAACCAATTGAAAATATCTTATTTATTATATCTGAAATTACTCGGCATTCAGTATTTTGCATTGTAGAGGGGATTCCTATATTTAGTTAAATTTAGATATTAAAGTCATTTTCAAGAGTATGTGATTATGCGAACTCGCTGTCCTAGGAAGTGGTGAGCTACTTTTCCCTGAAAATAGTTAAGCAAGTTTCAGAAATTCTGTCTATGATGGAATTCTGTCTATGATGGTTTATTGTACAAAAAAATTCCTAAAGTTGTTAGAGTAACATACTCCAAGATGTCTTACAGTACGAAACAACAATGTAGAATAATTTTTAAATTGAGGCCATGTATCCCTCTAAGACTTTCGCTCTCTCTCTCTCCCACCTCTCATTTGCTGACATTTATACGTATGTACAACTATAAACAATTGAGCATTAGGTATAGAATAAGATTATAAAGTTAGGGTAGTCTACACAATAGATTTTTTTTCTTTCTTTGAGACGAAGTCTCGCTCTGTCGCCAGGCTGGAGTGTAGTGGCCTGATCTCGGCTCACTGCAACCTCTGCCTCCCGGGTTCAAGCGACTCTCCTGCCTCAGCCTCCTGAGTAGCTGGGACTACAGGTGCATGCCACCATGCCCAGCTAATTTTTGTGTTTTTAGTAGAGACGGGGTTTCACCATGTTGGCCAGGATGGTCTCGATCTCTTGACCTTGTGATCCACCCACCTCCGCCTCCCAAAGTGCTGGGATTACAGGTGGGAGCCACCACGCCCGGCCTTTGTACTTATTTTCTTAGAAAGTTTGTCTTCATCTGGGATACTGTGTAAAAGTATTTGGCAGCTTTCTTAAATTCTCTAGAAACTTTCTTACGATAAAGTTATGAAAGATATATGAATGACATTCATAGGGCTCAAAAATGATGTATGAAATGTTTGTTTTCACTTTTAAGAAGAAAATAAAAATAAAGAATAAACTTAAGGCAAGTCTATCTACAACAAAATTATAAAACAGATATCGTTAGAAGAAAATAAAAGAAATATCAAATCCAACAGCCATGGGTTCCCTTTAGTGGTAACTGGTTAATAAACTGTCTCAGATTAGAATAACTTAAAAGCATATAAAACTACTTAAGAAAAGGAAGACTGTTAATAAACATACATGTGTAGAAATAGCCTACACTGTATCAAAATAGCCTATTTTGATCCCTTGTAAAGATGAATCAGTCTCACCTTTAACAAGGGATAATTGATACTTGCAACCCACATGTTGGTAAATGGAGCTTCCAAGACAATAGCATCAACTGGGCATCCTTGAAATGAAAGAAAGAAAGAAAGGAATCAGTAACTCCCCTATTCAAATACCATCTTTCCTAGATAAGGGGTCTTCAAGATCTTGTACATGAGCTATGTGCATCAAAATTATTTGTGAAGGTTATTAATAATGCAAATTCCTGGAACCCACCTCATATTTATGAGTCAGATTCTCCAGGGTGAGGGCTGAGAATGTGCATTTTAACATGCTTCCACTCTCCCCTCCCCAAGAGGTTTCTGTGCACATGATGATAATTGAAAACCACTACCTTCTTCTAAGAACACAACCAGGTCATCATGGCTTGGATAACAAGAAAGCAAGGCCGGGCACGGTGGCTCATACCTGTAATACCAGCATTTTGGGAGGCCAAGGCGGGCGGATCATGAGGTCAGGAGATGGAGACCATCCTGGCCAACATGGTGAAACCCCATCTCTACTAAAAATACAAAAATCAGCCGGGCGTGGTGGCGGGAGCCTGTAATCCCAGCTACTCGAGAGGCTGAGGCAGGAGAATCGCTTGAACCCGGGAGGCAGAGGTTGCAGTGAGCCGAGATTGCGCCACTGCACTCCAGCCTGGCGACAGAGCAAGACTCCGCCTCAAAAAGAAAAAAAAAGAAAGAAAGCAAAGTACTACAGAAAAGATGTGGTTGGTTAAGGTATGTATACATATATGTTTGAATGGATATGGGGGCTACTGGTCAGTGAGAAACTACAGAACCAATACCAAAAGAGAGAAGTCCAGAGAGTTTGAGCTGCCTTTTCCCTCAACTCAGTTGAAAGCAATAGTGGTGGCTGAGAGAATCAGAAATGAGGCAAAGCTTTCAGCATTCTGACAAAATCCAAATGACAGAAATTAGAGTTCAGGATCTGACAAAAAAGAGGACCCTAGTACATTTCTCAGGCTTTTGGTTGTGATCTCAAAGAACTACAGTCTAAGAGTAATGTGAACTAGAAATAGACCAGCCATCATAAAGACTGAAGACCAGCTTCAGATCAGCTCAATCTCTAATTAGATTAAGGTGATCTGTCCCTACCATAACTGCCTTTCAGGAGAAGAGTAAATTATATCTGGAAGAAGATAATATCACTTCAAGCCTCAAATCATTTCTATGATTTTCCATAAACCATGTGTAGCCCTTAATCAAAAGTAGCCATACAATGATGAGCAAAACACACACACACAAAAGCAGATAATTGTAATGTAAATGTTTAAATTGTACAGCATTAGGGTAATGAATATTTGCATTTATATAGCATCTCTATATATGGAGTAAGTTCTAATTTTAATTTTTTTTAAATGACTTGACCCTGTTCACAGAGATTCTAATTCTTCAAATCAGCTAGGGTCGAAGATTCTGATACAAACAGTTAGATCACTTTGAGAAACCCTGACATAAATATTACTAAGAAGGGCTGCAGAAAGCCAGTTCTGTGTATCATTTAATGACATAGTATTTTTTATCCTGTAATTTAAATTAATATGATATCACTAGGAGGACTCTTTTTTTTTTTTTTTCTGAGACAGACTCTTGCTCTGTCACCCAGGCTAGAATGCAGTGGCAATCTCGGCTTACTGCAACCTCCGCCTCCTGGGTTCAAGCAATTCTCCTGCCTCAGCCTCCCAAGTAGCTGGGATTACAGGTAGCCACCACTGTGCCTGGCAAATTTTTGTATTTTTAGTAGAGACAGGGTTTCACCATCTTGGCCAGGCTGGTCTCGAACTCCTGACCTCGTGATCCGCCCGCCTCGGCCTCCAAAAGTGCTGGGATTACAGGCGTGAGCCACCACCTTGGCCAAGGAGGACTCTTTCAAAGGTGATTTTAACTTGTTCCTTCGTATTTATTTTTAACTGCAGAACCTGAAAAAACAGCTATTATTTTACATTAAAGGGAGATAAAAAAAAGAAAGCTTGTTGCACTGCCAGAAACCATCTAAAGTTGGGATGCTTTTGGTGTCTGTATGTTCAAAGTGTACACAATAGTCTCTTGACTGTTTTTACTTTCCCATCTGAAGATGGGAAATTATACCACTTAAGCATTTTATATTACCTTTTTCTTCTAGCACTTTTGCAGCATTTGTTGCAACTCTGTAAAGCAATGAAAATTAGTACATATGTTAAGCAATAACTTTACAGTACAAAATGCAACTTCTGGTATGAGCATCTGATAAAAGCTCTGGGCTCTCTGGTTAGAAAAATGCATATAGAAACAAAATTTGCACACTATTTCAAAGGGTTCCACAGGCCCTACATTAAAAGTCATTTACTTTCTTTCTTTCTTTTTTTTTTTTTTTGGAGACAGAGCCTCACTCTGTCACCCAGGCTGGAGTGCAGTGGTACGATCTCGGCTTACTGCAACCTCTACCTCCCTGGGCTCAAGTGATTCTCCTGCCTCAGCTTCCTGAGTAGCTGGGATTACAGGCACGCACCACCAAGCCCAGCTAATTTTTGGTATTTTTAGTAAAGACGGGGTTTGGCCATGTTGGCCAGGCTAGTCTCGAACTCCTGGCCTCAAGTGATCGGCCCACCTCAGCCTCCCAAAGTGCTAGAATTACAGGTGTGAGCCACCCCACCTGGCCAAGGATCCTTTTCTTTAAAACCCTCAGAAAGACTTGGACTTCAATGTAATAGATAACCGTAGAGCTGAAGGGACCTTCTGTTGTTTTACAAATAGCATGGTAAGATGGCAAGATCTTCAGCCACTTCTAGAGTGTGAAAATCATCAGCAAAGAGTCCCTGTCTTCAGGCTCAGTGCTCCTTCCACTACTGGCTTTGTTATCAACTCCTATCCTAGTTGATAGGACACTGAAGCCTCAAGGACCTGCCTAAGGACACATTTGCAGATCTCACTTACCCTGTGCCCAGAGAGTGGCCCCAGAGACACACGGGAGTGATGCCACTTCTTGCCTTGGTCCACTCATAGACACGAACGGCATCCGTAGTCAGTCCCTCCTCTGTGGGCTTACCTGTAGAGTCCCCAAATCCTGGCAGCAAGAAAAGGCAAACACAGTATCACTGCCTTCAAAATGAGGGATCATCAGAGGCCCCCTGCTTACTGAAAAATCTTTGTACACCGTTCTTAACACATACCTCTGTAGTCAACAGACAAGACATGAAAGCCACCATCACTCAGCACCTAGGTAACAAAGGAGCTGTTATCAGTTTAATTAGAAGATGTAAACAGAAAAGGCTTCTCCTCCCTATATCCATCCATATCACATCACAAGGAGGGCTCTTTCAAAGGTACTTTTAACTTGTTCATTAGTATTTATTTTTTAACTGCAGAACCTAGAAAAACAGCTATTATTTTATATTAGTTGAAGATTGAAAAGGAAGTTTGTTGCATGTCAGAAACTCTCTGAAGTTAGGATGCTCTAGGTATCTGTATGTTCAAAGCATACACACAAGTTTAACAGGTGGGGAAAGATGTATTTTTGAAATCTGGTGTTTGACTTCCAACTTGAGAAGCCAAGACTCAGTGGGAGAGACGGAGAGCGGGAAGGCTGAGCAGGGTCAGACACCCGGGGTCTCACGCTGGCTCTGCCACTTACCTGCTGTGTGACCTTGGCCAAGTTATTTAACATTTACATATGTAAATATTATTCTGAAAAATGAGAAACAATAATAGTCACCTTTAGGTCTATAAATGTCTCTTTTTAAAAATTCCTTGAGAATAAGAACTCTACACAGAGTTGTAGTAGAAGCAATCAAAAAGGGGAAGCTATTTATATTAAATATGAATAAAGAGTTAATTTAAATAAAAAAAATAAAGAGATCACCCTAATATATGAGACCACTGCCAGGCTTCTAGTAGGTAAAGAAGGAGAGACTATGAAAACATAATTGTTCATGAAATGAAATACAATGATTGTTGGGTGTGGTGCTGCACACCTGTAATCCCAGGACTCAGGAGGCTGAGGCAGGAGAATCGCTTGAACCTAGGAGGCTAAGGCTGGAGTGAGCAACCAAGATCACACCACTGCACTCCCGCCTGGGCGACAGAGACTCCGTCTCAAAAAAATAAAAGAAGAAACACAATCATAGATAAAGAAAAGAGAGATAAAAAAGGACAAAATTTTACTGTGCAGGCACTTTGGAAACTTTATTTAATCCTCACAACTGTACTGTAAAGTAGACATTATCCCCATTTTACAGATAAACTGAGCCTTGCGGAGCTTAAGTAACTTATTTAAGATCACCCAACTAGCTAGAACTAGAACCGAGATTCACTCCTGGGTCTGCCTCTGTCCAGATACTGTGCTTCCTCCCACTGCATTTTATATCCAGTTGGCAAAACCTCATTAGGAACTTGTAAATACAAATTAAACTAATAACGAGGAGCTAAATATACCTTTTACATATCTGTTACATTCCCTCCAAGAAAGTTAGCCAAGACACATGGTGGCTAAGCATCCAGGAAAATAGGAATATGCATGTGTGTTGCAGCACGTGTCGAAGGACCACTAGGCAATACAACCCAAGAACCACAACAGCAACAAACCCTACTCCTAAGAATTCGTTTCTAGGAAAAAGACATGAAAGAAGAAAAATCTAGATGCTTATAGTTTTCTGAAACAATATTAGTTAAGCAAATGCAGGGAGAAAAATTCTTATATCCAATAGCAGTGGAATAGTCAAGTAAACAATTGCTTATAAATATAATGGAGAATGACACAGCCTTTAAACTGGCTAACTATGATGACTGTGAAAACCTGGAAGAATGTCTATAAAACAGTGTGAAGTAAAAGAGCACAACATAAAAGTATATATAGATACAATCATAGTAACAAAAGCCTTTTATAAGGAGAAATAAAAACTAGGTGGGAATGCAAATAAATGAAAATAGCTGTATTAGTCTGTTGCAGTGATGAATACATGAATGAATGAAAATTTAACAATGAAAATTTATTGTTTTAAAAAAATCACCTATCCAGAGGAGGAAAGGAAGGGCTGAGGAAGTTTGGTCCTGTTGGGCCATGATGACGCCCGCACTTGATGCCCACAATCTTCCTGGGGGCAAAGTCCTGCCATACTAGCCGCTCTCCTTCCCCACCCATCCTAACTACCACAAGGATCACCTGGCTGCATTTCACACCTACAGCTCTTCTCGTTTCTGGGAACATTGAGACAGCTCTGAGTGGGAGGGGAAAAGCACACACATTCTCATGGACATTAGCTTTACCACGTTCCACATGGGGAATGCGAAGGGCAGGGTGCAGAGGGGAAAGCAAACCTAAAAATGAATAAACATGGTACTCCTGGGCAGCACTGCACCCAGCCGCCTGCCACTCCACAAGCATTGGCTCTGAGAAGGCAGTGATGAGGGGATGAGGGGATGAGGGGAGGGGACAGGAGAGGAGCTTCCTGTCTGCACAGGGGAGGAAGGATGAAGAAAGCACTGGAGATACTGGTACGGCCAGGATTCTGGGCCCCACTAATATTGTTTGATCAGGAAAGAACTCCGAGGTGGGAGCCAGCATGTGGGAGGAGAGACCAAGTCCCTGTGGTCAACAGCCGGCCACCTGCAGTGGAGGTTACCTAACCAGAGGGTGGAAGAGGATAAACAGGCAGCTTGCTTAACCAGTTCTGAGGCAGATATGGCTAAGTGGAAAGCCTGCCATCTTCTGCATACCTGGAAACACAGGGGCTGTCCCAACAAACCAGTCATGCAGCAGGGAGTGAGGAGAGCAAGTGTGGCCATGATGCTACTCTACAAAGCCTTACATGGGCTGAAGCCAGGGTTTCAATGACTT
The DNA here is from genome assembly GCF_009828535.3 of Hylobates moloch. Lineage (NCBI taxonomy): Eukaryota > Metazoa > Chordata > Mammalia > Primates > Hylobatidae > Hylobates > Hylobates moloch. Next base: position 54,749,404 of record NW_026652291.1, read on the forward strand.
TTTTTTTTTTTTTTGAGTCAGGGTCTCCTCACTCTGTCGTTCAGGCTGCAGTGTGGTGGCACAATCCTAGCTTATTGCAGCCTCAAACTCCCAGGCTCAAGCAATCCTCTCACCTCAGCCTCCTGAGTAGCTGGAATTGCAGGCAAGTACCACCACATCCGGCTAATTTTAAAATTATTTGTAGAGACAGGGTCTCATTAAGTTGAGACCCCCGTCTTGAACTCCTGGTCTCAGCCTCCCAAAGTGTTGGTATTGCAGGCGTGAACCACTGCCCCCAGCCTTGAATGACTTTTAAAAGCAGATATTCTGGCCGGGTGTGGTGGCTCATACCTGTAATCCCAGCACTTTCGGAGGCCAAGGCAGGCAGACCACGAGGTCAGGAGATCGAGACCATCCTGGCTAACATGGTGGAACCCCGTCTCTACTAAAAATACAAAAACAAAATTAGCCGGGCGTGGTGGCGGGCGCCTGTAATCCCAGCTACCTGGGAGGCTGAGGCAGGAGAATGGCATGAACCGAGGAGGCGAAGCTTGCAGTGAGCCGAGATGGCACCACTGCACTCCAGCCTGAGCAACAGAACAAGACTCTGTCTCAAAAAAAAAAAAAAAAAAAACCAGACATTCTGTGTCTTTAGCCTATAACCACTAGAAACTAAAAAGGTTGGTTCTTTTAAAAGAAGTGACCACTTTGCACCTTAATAATACTCTCTCAACCCATCCCCCAGCCCTCAGAGAAAGCAAATAAAAATGTCAGCTGGGTGAGGTGGCTCGCGCCTGTAATCCCAGCACTTTGGGAGGCGGAGGTGGGTGGATCACCTGAGATCACGAGTTCGAGAACAGCCTGGCCAACATGGTGAAACCCTGTCTCTACTAAAAAATACAAAATTAGCCGGGCATGGTGGTTGGTGCCTGTAATCCCAGCTACTCAGGAGGCTGAGGCAGGAGAATTGCTTGAGCCCGGGAGGTGGAGGTTGCAGTAAGTGGAGATCGCGCCACTGCACTCCAGCCTGGGCGACAGAATCTCAAAAAACAACAACAACAGCAACAACAACAACAACAACAACAAAAACTCTCTCAACCCATCCCCCAGCCCTCAGAGAAAGCAAATAAAAATGTCTTCACCTCCATTTGGCAATGAGGTTATTAAGTTCACGAAGGTACTTTGGGACCTAGACACGCTCGGTTCTGTTTTGATGAGTGTAGGAGCAGAAGTCCACCGGTGGGACTTTGAGCCCCAGACACCACAACCCACCCTGATCAGAACCCTGGAGACCTCTCAAAAGACAACCACGCTGAGGACCTGAGGACAATCTTATGACATATTAAACAGACCTACGAAATCGGTGCTTTGAGGCCTCTTCAGACATACCTTTACCAGCTTCAGTCTGTGAGAAGCTGCCCTGTGAAGGAAGTTAAAAAAAAAAAAAAAAAAAGCAAGAATTAGGAATGATGATAGCAAATTCAATAAAAATCACTCTCATGCTGCTGGTATCTGATCTCACGGCTTTCTCTTTCAGGTTGGAGGAATAAATAACTAGGAGAAGGGGAAATGCAAAAAAAAAAAAAAAAATGCTGGGTTTCACAGGAAATTTCAGTAAATGTGACTCTAAAATGGACACATCAAAAAAGCCCCTTGAGAAAATGCGAGTCTTGAGAAAGGCGAGTCACCTGCCAGAAAAAGACAGGGAGGAAGGGAGTACAGGCAGGTGCTCCTCCCAAGATGGAGGAGATCGGTGGGTTTCCGAGGCACATCGCCCCTGCCCCAAGCTGAAGGGGCACAGTCACAGCTGATGATCATCACCCCACATAATTACACAGGCCCAAAAAGGCTCCGACAGCACAACAAAGGGGAGCCAGACTCCTGGGAGACGTCCTTTGTTACAAAGTGAGGTTGGGACTACAGAGAATGGGCCGAGGCATGAATGTTCTAGAATTAGTCAGACGGTCCCCAGTACCTGTGGTCAGAATTCCATGTGACCTATCTTAAGGAGTCTTATTTTCGGCTAATAACACTAAAGCTAAATAAAGGACTCTCCACTGTAGTGTTCTGAAAAATCTCTGATCTGGAAATGGCTCTTCCTTTCCCCCATAATCCGTGCCTATTCCCTTTCCTGTCATTCATGGGTTCAATCCATCATTTCAGACACTCTTAGGGAGCAAAGGAATCATCACTTTCTTTGAAATCAACATCCAACTTTTGGAAGAGTTATTCTTTTCTCCTTCTCAGTTAGGGATCCACATTATTCTACATATAGAATAATCTTTTTAAGTGAAGCTTATTGCCAGAACACCCTCAGATTTCAACAAAGGAAAAGAAATATGTGAAGGCATGCCTACAGAGTTAAAAACAGAGCCCTGTCCTTCCTCATTCCTCCATGGGGCTGAAATGCTCTCAATCTCTTGAAAAAAAATATGTAAGCAGAGCCACTGACCTGTGTTCTGCACTGCCATGAAGATAAACAATAATTGGGTTCCCATCGCAAAGGGCTGCTTCATACCAGCAACGGTCCTTCCCCTTGGCATCTTCCCCCCGGCAGCTGGGGACTGTGTGCCTGAAGAGCAAGGGAGGTTTAAACAAATGTAGCAAGAGGAATTCTCCATCCTCTCCAAAGGCTGAAACTCTTCTTATGATATATATATATATTTTTTTAATTTTTTATCTGAGTAATATATGCACATGGCAAAAATAAAAATCTAACACCACAAAATGTCTTATGATGAGAACCACTACTCCCCTACCCCATGTCCCCATGCACAGAGACAATGCCTTTTAACGACTTACTATTTTAGTTCTTCTGACTTCTGCACCTGTTAATTTTCCAAGATTGCAGTTCTTAGGTACAGCCCATTGAAATTGGTTTTTTAAAAAGGGAAACAAATAAAAGATAATAGATATTTACCATCTGCCATGAGTTCGGCTGAAGAGACAAGTAGGAAATAATTGAAAGAGAAACCAGCTTATGTAAGAGAAAAGAACTAAAACACTAAACTATTTTGCTCCAGAAACCAAGTAACCTTGTGATTTTAAACATATGTGTGAGTTCCAGTTTCTCCACTTCGTTAAACCAGTGAATGCTGCAAATGCAAACACTGCCATGTGACATGTCACCATGGGATGTGGAGAACTGGCTAAGGGTGACAAATCTTCTGTCCTCTCCATCATTTAAGGGCAGAAAGTCTGCCATCATCCCCAGGTCCTCTGTACTCAGAATATAGGCACTGCTGCCTCCTGGATGAGCTGATCTTGATGAAATAGCTGACTCACCAAACCAAGGACCAGTGGGGCAAAAGCAAAGAACAAAAAGATTTCTAAATTCCAACACTATTGGGTGAACAGTACCCTGCAGAGGAGGAAGAAGTTATGGGTTGGTTCCTAAACATTTTATGATCAAAGGTTTGAACTCAGGGAGATGAAATAGAAAAAGGTCACTGGAAACTTGGCAGCCAATAATGAGTATTACAACTAAACGGAATAAATGTTAAGGTTAGCATTGTAAGACAATAGAATGTTCATGATCTCATCTGACATATTTACTGAATGCCCTTTATGTGCCAAACATTGTGCTAAGCAATGAAAACCCACCAAAAAAGTCTATCACCTGCTGAAGCTATAGTCTTATAAGGAAAACAAATATTAACCAAATCATCACACAAACATTTATTTCATGACAATGGGAATAATTGTCAAAAGGGACAAGCACGGTGGCCATGACAGCATATACCTAAAATGGGCAGTGAGGAAAGGCTTTCCTGAAAATTACCAACTAAAGTAAGATCCAATAGATGAGCAGACAGTTAGCAAGGCAAGAAGAGGGAAGGCAGAGAGCTGAGAAATAGAAGGAAGCCTTGAGGGCAGAGCATGTCCTGGGGAAGGGCAGTGTGTCCGGAGTTGAGGGCATGAAGGCAAGGGTGGTATGGAATAAGGCAGAAGGGATGGGTGAAGCCAGAAGCCAAGGGCAACACCTGAAAGTCTATACTCCAAAGCAAAATTCTTAGAAAGTAAAATCAAGCAAATCAACAGAAGAGGAAGGTGTAGGAAACAGCCTCCAGGTACCTCCAGGAGCACCGACCTCTCCATGGGCAGGTAACACAGCACTGCTCCTCTGCATCCTAACAGGAACACCTGCCCCATCAAGCAACCCAGTATCCCATCCGTGCACTCACCAGATCCCTAGCATCACCCCAGGTTCAACTCTCAGGTAGAAGTTCACTGTGTGAGGAATCTTTAACTCTGGTTTCTTTAAATCCACAAGAAATGGGGCTTTGACTGGAAAGTAAAAATCATTATCAACTTCAAGAATCAAATTCCATGCCTTCTAATCACAATCAAAGAAAGGAATTAGCCTACATAGGTTTACAGGCTTCTAAGTTGCAAGCTACTACACTAAACTCCTAGCAGAGTATTTTATTTTATCAGCTAGGACTAGCCTGCAGAAGAGAGGCAAAAAACAAAAATCTAAAAGCTAGATTTAAAAATAGCATCAGTGTGATGGCTCATAATAGAGAAACAGAGTTATTCAATCCTTATCCTTGTCTCCAGCTTTTTAAAAGCAGCGGAGACCATTCCCCTAAGAAGGTAAAAAGGCCTAGAAGAAAATAAGAAGTATTCTGCTACTTCGGTGAAACCTAATCATCAGCCAAAAGGCAAGAAATGTCCAGAATTCACACACACCAGGAAGCGAGCAGGTAAGAACTAGAACTGTGAATGGAACCCCCACCCACAAGGCCATGCATCTCTCTTTACTCCCAACAGTTTGCAAGGATTCTTGCTAGACTTCAAAGTCAATATTAAATAAGTTTCAGACCATTTCAGTCTAGCCACAATTTTACAGCTGACATGTCTTTTCACTACGTCACAACTTTAAGGGTAGTGAGGTCTTTATCTGGGAAAAATTATATAGGCAAATTTATGGAAGGTCCATACTTACAAAAATTAAAATAAATTAGCATGTCTATCAGAGGAGGGAAAACATGTTCTTCTAAGGATTTACTAGTAAAGCTGTCATACAGAGCAGCAATTTTTCTTCTGAGCATTGAACAGGAGTGTGGAAAAGATCTGCAAGATATTGGGAAACACACAAGGTTTTCGAAGTTAATCCGTCTGTCTTGGTTTGTTTTTTTCTTTTTCTTTCTTCTTTTTTTTTCTTTTTTGGACAGAGTTTTGCTCTTGTTGCCCAGGCTGGAGTGCAATGGCGTGTTCTCAGCTCACTGCAACCTCTGCCTCCCAGGTTCAAGCAATTCGCCTGCCTGAGCCTCCCGAGTAGCTGGCATTACAGGCACCCGCCATCATCCCTGGCTAATTTTTGTATTTTTAGTAGAGACAGGGTTTCACCACGTTGGCCAGTCTGGTCTCGAACTCCTGACCTCAGGTGATCTGCCCCCAAATTTCAGAGACTAACACTGGGAATTCCAGGTCAGTTGGCATTTAAGCAAAATCTTTTACACAATGACATGGAATTATCTACAGGGCAAGTCAAGACTGGGACTAAGGGGAAACCAGATAAGGAGAGTAATAAGGCAGGGCCCCAACCAGTAGCTGAAAAAGCCAGAACATGGCAGAGACAGGAGGGGAAGGGAAATGTTCGCACCACAGCCAGGTTTGGTCCCTTACTGTAGCCCCATAGAAGGCTGAGGCTGGACCCCAAAGTCACCAATAAACAGGATTCAGACAGTTTAACAGTTGCTGCAGTTTTTAATTATATCACAATTCTGCACTATATGTGTTAGCTATTCTTATCATTAGTCTCAGGCAGTGAGGGAATAATCCTTAGATCCTCTATATTCTGGCTGCATCTTAGGAAGAAATGAGCCAGTGTTAGAAGACCCCACTTCTGAGATGAAAGCCCTGGAAGAGACGGACCCATGAGGCACAGGGCTGGAGCCTGGTCAGGGAGTGGGATGGGCACATGCACATCTTGCCTACGCTATTGTTCCCTGTGACACAAACCACCCAGTCAGGAGCTGTCAGCACACAAGTGACAATTTGTCCATGAGGGGTCACTAAGGACACCTCTGCCTCAAGCCACCTCTCTTGTGAGGATCTTAGAGAGATGAGGGATACAGGAGGTCAATGTCATCACCTCCTGCTTCCAGTTTTTGCCCACTTTATCCATTAAGTCCCTTTCCATGTTGTAAGAGGTCATTGTTAAAACTGTTTAATATAATCAAATGGTAAGGTTGAGGGGCTAGAAACCATTTTTGATAAATTGTCTCCCCTGCCCTGATTTCTATGCTAGACCAGAGGCATTTTTGGAAGATAATTATTACCTTTGCTTTGCAAATGAGACTGGAAAGTTAAGTAATCTTTCCAAGGTCACAAGTGAATGAATGGCAGAGCCACACATACCCAGGTCTGTCTGATCCCATAGTCTTATAATGATCTCCAGGATGTCACAGTCTTGGTGACATCCATGTAAACAGAAATGAACCCCAGGAGCAAGGCTGGCCTCTGGCAAAATTCTGCCCATAGACAATCTTGTTTTAAGATCTCCTTCTGCACCTTAGCCCTCTCAGCAGTGTCCTGTCCTTTCTTCTTTCCTCCTTCCTGCTCCTGTATTCTCAGGAGCCCTCTGATAACAAAGTCATCAAAGAAAGACCTCTAAAAAAATTAATTCCCCCTAAAGTGTTAATGACTTAAAAATCAGAGCACTTATATGTGTTTGGAAGAGGCATGAAGAGAGAAGTTAATGAATCTCTGATGAATTTCCAGCAGTTCTGCAAGAAGTGGAAAAGATATGTGGGCTAAGGGTAATGGATAGATTTTTGAAAACATCATACACTGGCAATTGCCTACTCATAAAATCAGCAAGAAAGAACTGAAAATGATTGTTTCATAATCCTTTAAAATAGCACCTCCCCACCCCTGCCATGAAGGCGGCAGGAAGGAGAGGACATTGTTGTTCTGATTTTAGAGACAAGAAATCAAAACCCAGAGAAGCCACTTTGAGCCACAGATCAAGCCCAAATGGACAGAACTGAACCCAAGGCTGAACTGTGCCTCCTTCCAGCCGCTGGCTCCTGCTGGCCTCCCTCTAAGCTCCCCTCACTCACCTCCACCCTGCCTGTTAGTCTCCCCCTAAGCTGTCTTTTGAAGATAGGCAGGGTAGTCTCCCGCTAAGTTATGTTTTGAAGGTCTGCTTGGGAAGCAGAGGCAGTAGAGGGAAATGCGTGTCTGTTTTTAAGGAATAATTCATACACAATCCTTCTCTCAAATAGCTGGAGGCACTTCTCTGAGATGCACTGCGGGAAGAGAACAGAGTGACCAGATCTTCAGAGCATCAATAATGCAAAGCAGCTTCTTTTAACTAAGGGGTTGTCAATTTGACTTCCCCTAGATCAGTAGGGGATCAAAAGTCACCAGTGGCTAATAGACCTTATTTGAGCGGAGGATGCAGTTTCAGCCCAATCCCCGCTAACGGCCAGCCACATCAAACGGCCACCTCGGTGCTTTGTTGTTCTTTCACTTGCCCTTTGATCAGCTGCAGCTGTAACCGCACAGCGTCCCACAGGGGACTCAGAACCTAACTGGATGATTCTTACTGGTGAAAGCTGGTGGAGTCTGAGCTGCTACAAGGTGAATCACTCATGCCCAGAGGTTTCTGCAAACCAACTTTGGGAAGCCCAAATCTAAGTACATTTACTATTTCAAATATTAAGACAGGTACCTTCAACCTATTGCCAATTGACTCAGTCGACATGTGTTTTTCACCAAGCACCAGGAGACACCCTCCCAACCAAATCCCCTCTTCCTTCACACCCATGGAAGTATCTGTTTTTTGTCAAAGTCTCCTGGAGAGATCATTCCATGGTGACCTCTCCTCTCTTGTCTTTCCTCCCACAAATAATAATGGGGCCTCGGCTGGCCTTGAATTGTTCTCTGATGGCTTTCCCATTATTAGCCCTGTCTTCTCCACTCTATCAGGCCACAGACAACAAGAACAACATGGCATAGAATGCTTCCTTTACATTTCCCTCTGCCTAGCCCAGGGCTGAGCTCAGTAAATATTTATTGATGCATAGGTTGAAAATAGAAAGAAAGTGCATTTATTTTGTAAGGGAGAAGGAAGCAACATTTATTGGTAGCTTCGGAGGAAAGAGGAAGGACTTCATTTTCTTTTTTTTACTTACAATTGCAAATGAATCAATGTGTGCTCCACAGAGCAAGGATTTTGTCTGTTTTACTTACTGCTGTGTGACCAAGACTAGAATAGTGTCCAATAGATAATAAAGAACCAACGCTGTGGAAAGAACGAACACATTTATCAGCCCACTCCTGCACATTTTCTGAGCACTACCTAGGATTGTAATGACTTGGGGTGGAATGGGGGAAATGAGGAGGAAAATAAACCTTTGGTTTCCCCCAACTTCCTTCTGGAGCACGTTTTCCATTTTTCTTTTTTTTTTTTAATTTTTTGAGACGGAGTCTCGCTCTGTCACCCAGGCTGGAGTGCAGTGGTGTGATCTCGGCTCACTCCAACCTCCGCCTCCCAGGTTCAAGCAATTCTCCTGCCTCAGCCTCCGGAGTAGCTGGGACTACAGGCGTGTGCCGCCATGCCTGGCTAATTTTTTGTGTTTTTAGTAGAGACAGGGTTTCACTGTGTTAGCCAGGACGGTCTCGATCTCCTGACCTAATGATCTGCCCGCCTTGGCTGCCCAAAGTGCTGGGATTACAGGTGTGAGCCACAATGCCTGGCCTCATTTTTCTAATTTAAAGAAAACCAGTTGTAAGGTGGAGACTTACTCTTCTTGGCCCACTCACCTTAAGCAGCAACTGGATTCAATAAAAATTTTTGTAAAATAAAAAACTAGATTCCCAAGGCATTAAAAAATAGCCACTGAAAAAATCATATGATGAAATGTTCTTGGGTCTCATAACACATCCCACTAGTTCCAGTGCCATGATCAGGGCCAGGGGCATGGCAAGCCCTCCATGAAGGTTTGCTCACCTAAATGAAGCCGGCTCCAAGAATCAAAGAGGACTTGGGATAGTGGAAATGGGTCTGGACCTCAGCCTCAGCACATCTTATGGTAGCCAATAGTCTTCTGCTCAGATGAAGACATACGCTAGTATTTTATTCTTTCAGGAAGTATCTCTTGAGACTTTTTTCACTAATCAGTAAGGCAAGTAATAGATGGTCCCCAACTCCCCATCTCCCACTCCATTATCAACAAAGTGGGTTATTCTCTATGAGTGTGAAGTGCAACTTTGATTCTCTGCCTAATAAATGCCCTTTACTGCCAAATAAATGTTAAATAATCAGCCATCAATTCCACAGAGATCATCAAAGCGAGAAACATTAGATGTCAATGTTCCCAGAATCACCACATCTGGGAGAGAAGTCCTGTTAATATGCAGTTTGACAAGTGCAATCAGGACATTCTGCCAGGTGTTCAGATCCAACCCAGAGCTGGAAGGCATGGGTTCTAGGTGACTGGGCCCCTGCAGAGCTGCCAGCACTCTGCGGTCTGCAATGAGAATAAAAAGGAATAGAAGAGAAAAGAGGCCAGGTGCAGTGGCTCACACCTGTAATCCCAACACTTTGGGGTGCCAAGGCACATGGAACCTGTGAGCTCCAGGAGTTTGAGACCAACCTAGGCAATGTAGTGAAAACCCGTATCTACACAACATACAAAAATTAGCTCAGTGTGGTGGTGGGCGCCTGTAGTCCCACCTACTGGGGAGGCTGAGGAGGGAGGATCGCTTGAGCCTTGGGAATGAGCCGAGATTGTGCCACTGCACTCCAGCCTGGGCAACAGAGTGAAACCGTTGTCTCAAAAAAAAAAAAAAAAGAGAGAGAGAGAAAAGATCCCTGTTTGTCATCATCACTCTGGGCACTCCAAAGTGAGGTCTCCTGTGTCTGGATGTAATTTTTGGCTATTTTCTAATCAGCACAAATTAAACAAAAGGAATAGAAAGAGGGAAGTAAAAATGCCAAACCTTCCCACACCAACAAAACTAAATGAAATACCCACGTGTCCTGGGTCCAGGATCTCCAACCAATACCTGGCTTCAGTGCAAACAACACTGGCAATATGTTGCTGGTGGATTCAGGTAATTTAAGATTACTGTTTAAACTGAGGGTCAATGGGAGGAAGAAAACAGAAAAAAAAACAAAACACCCACTGATTTATTTCAGATTTAAACAACATAAGAACTTGGCACAGGTAATGCCAAGTGATGGTTTCAACACACTATGTACATCTTTAGCATACTGGAGGTGTGTTCTTTAAATACATGCCAGGGAGTTCACACTCAGGGAGCTAGGCAGGGATTTTCTGATTCTTTTCCACCTACACAGATAGGCCCTTGACCTAAGAGGACCCTGTCCAAGATTACAACATATATTACTATTGTCACTATTACTAATGTCATTCAGATCCATCTTGTATGTTAGCAAAATGGTCAGATAATAGAGATTGGTATAGGAATTCAACCATCTCCCTGGCATCTGCATTTCGGAAGCCCCCAAAAGTTGTAACTTCCTGAAATGCCAAACCTGAGAGTCTCGCTGGTCCAGGTTGGGACTGAGGCTGAGGATACCAAGGGCAACCAAAGAGCCCTAGAGTTCGCAGGGGGCCGCCGAGGTCCCCCGGGAGCCACAATGCTGGGCCTTGGGCCCGGGCCAGCAGAGGAGATTACGGCCTCGGCCTCGCCCTGGCCCCCTGCCCCATCCCCGCGCTACCTGAGCCGTCGGGGCCCGGCCAGGGGTGGACCTGGCGGTACTCACCGCAGGTTGCGGTCGACCATGTCCCACCAGGCGGCCACGCAGCCACAGGTTGGGGGCCCGGGCGACTCGGGCGTCGCAGCCGCCTGGCAGTCCTGCGCGTCCATCCCGCGCCGTGTCCCAAGCCGCCGCCACCGCCGCGGGAGCTGCAGCCCTGAGCAGCCGCCCGCGACCTTCCCGCCCCGGCGGCATCGCGCCCGCCCTCCTCCTCCGCGCGGTCAAGCAGGCTGGTACGGCGGGGGAGACGCGGCCCGAGGGTGCGCTCCGCCCGGGTCAGGCTGTTCGCGGCCGCACACACACACAGAGATGTCCTACGCTTGTAGCTAGCTATGCAACATTTTATTTTAAATTGATTTCCGTTATACTTCTGTGTGTGTGTGCGGGTGTGAGGCGCGCACAACGCAGTAAAATATGTTTTCACCATGGTACTACTAACACAAAAGTTTGACAGCCACAGCTTTTGATTTTCATGAAGAATATAAGCTTTCCTCTACTTAGACCCCACTTTTTTCTTTTTCTCTTTTTCTGAAGGCTCCTTGTCTCCAATTCCCCATCCACCCCCAGCATCCTCACAGCCCCCCCACCCTGTCACCCTTACTATAGAAAGAATTTCTTTGGCTCCCTTTGATTTACTAATGATTTGTCTGTCCACGTGGGGTTATGAACACAATTACTCCACGTAGCAAAAAATTAAGACCTCTTCGGTATTTTGTTTACGTAGCAGCATGTAGCAGAACCTCACCATTGTACCAAGGAGTTCACACCATGAAACTTTGACCTTGGTACAGGTGTACATCTTGGTGCAGGTTTACATTGTGCAGCTGTCTCCTAGGAGCAGGAACTGTCTACCAGAGCTGCTCTAGGGAAACCATGGCGTGCATGTGTGGGGACAAAGGAGGAAGAAAGGGAATTAGGTTTTATTTGGATACATTCGGATGCCAGCATCAAGGCTTCATCTTGGAGGCAAGGTGCAAATCTTAAGAGGTGAAATTGGTTTTTTGTAGTGTCTGTGTTCAGAGGGCACAGCAGGGGGCTGTCAGCACCAGAAAGTGCCTGGAAACCCATCTGCTTGAAGATAGTAAGACGGTCTGGGGGAAAATACCCACACTTTTCAAGAAAGGGAAGTTTTCTTTGAGGACTAGTTCATTTCATGGAACTGTCAGGGCAAAGGGGGATTTTGTTCACTGCCTGTTAGTACTCTTATACTTGCTCTGGGGATGTTTGTTTTCTTTGTTTCTTTCTCTTTCCTTTCTTTCTCTTTTCCTTCTTTCTTTCTCTCTTGCTCTCTTTCTCTCTTTCTCTCTTTCTTTCTCTCTTTCTTGTCATGATCTTACCCTGTCACTGAGGCTGGAGTGCAGTGGTGCAATCATAGCTCACTGTACTTGAACTCACTTGAACTCCTGGACTCAAGCAATCCTTCCACTCCAGCTTCCCAAGTAGCTGGGACTACAAGCAGGCACCACTATGCCTGGTGCGCGCGCGCATGTGTGTGAGTGTGCGTGTGCGTGCGCTTGTGTGTATAGAGATGAGATCTCACTATGTTGCCCAGGCTGCTATCAAACTCCTGGCCTCAAGCAATTCTCCCACTTCGGCCCCCCAAAGTGCTGGGATTACAGGTCTCTGTCACCACACCTGGCTGAAATGTTCAATTTCTGATTCACACACATCAAGATAGAAGACGAATTAGCTCAGAAAGGACCAATGGGATCCAAGCCTGACTGATGAGCCAGCAGCAGGTGGGTTTTCACAGAGCCACACCCTGCATGATGAGAAAGCTTCAAGCAGATGTCGATTCTACCCCTGGAGTTCTTCATAAACTTGGTCTGGAATCTCACAGAACTTGTTCAAGGAAGCTCTGGGTGGGACTCTGGGGCCACGCCAAGTGGAGATGGAGGGATCAAAGATTGGGAGGAGAGGTTGGAGGAGAGAAGAACAGCTGCATATGGTCCCAGAGTCTATTTCCATCTACTTGCTCAGGTTGAGAGAGGATATTTCCGTCTACTTGCTGGATGAACAAAGTTGTAAGCCCCAAGTTTAGGGATATGTTTGAAATGCTCAGCAAAAATCTCTGAAGTTGGAAATCACTGTGGCCCATTTTTTGAAAGGTTGCATAAGACTCTGCAAGAAGGCCTTTCCCAACATAAATAGCCCCTTTCAAACGGCACATCCTGGAAATCAGAGAACAAAGTCTCCAGTGTGATTTGATAGAAACTGAAAAACAAAATATTTATTCATTTATTCAGCACCCATTTACTGAGCACCTTTTAGGTACCAGGTACCACATTGGGCACTGTAGGGACACAAATCAGGATCCCAGCTGGTAGAGATTCATTTCAGGATGAACCATGAGAACACAGAACAGGAAATGAAAAGTGTCTTAAGGGTAGAGATTAGATCGGGGATAGCAGGGGCTGGAGGTGAGGAGGGGAGGTTGACTACAAAGGGGTGTGAAGAGACATTTTAGAGTGATGGGAATAGTCAATATCTCAAGTGTCTTAAGGGTAGAGATTAGATCAGGGGATAGCAGGGGCTGGAGGTGGGGAGGGGAGGTTGACTACAAAGGGGTGTGAAGAGACATTTTAGAGTGATGGGAATAGTCAACATCTCAAGTGTGGTGGTGGTTACTATAAATATCCACCAAAATGCATATAACTCATAGGTGAATTTGACCGAAAATGAATTATACCTCAACAAACCTGACTTTTGAAAAGTGACCTAAGAAATGTACAGATAAACTGTATAAATAAACATGTCCTATGTCATGTTGTATAAATGTTAAGACAAAGCTGATGGTACAAATACATCAGAAACCAACAGTTGAATGTTATTTGCACTAGCAGGAAAATAAATCTTGATTGGAGATAGATTAATATGACCACCTAAAATTATTCTGGAAAAACAGGGAATGGGGAATAAGACTGACCACCTCTCAGCTGCTGCACAGCTGTAAAGGTAAACTGCTGGTAATAAGGGAGTTGGGTGTTGAAGACCTAGATATCTTGAAAAGAAAGGATGCATCTCCCTTGTGTTTTCTGTTATTTTAAATAAAGCATTATTGAGACATAAAATTCACAACTATAAATTCACTATTTTAAAGTATACAACTCAGTAATTTTAGTATATTCACAGAGTTGTGCATCTATCACTATTATTTACAATAACTTTAGAACATTTTTATCACACCCCCCCCCAAAGAAATCCTATACCCATTAGCACTCACCATTCCTCCCTTCACCTGCCCTAAGCAATCACTAATCTACTTTCTGGCTCTATGCATTTGCCTATTCTGGACATTTCATAAAAATGAATCAAACAATATGTTGCATTTTGTGTCTGGCTTATTTAACTTAGTATAGTGTTTTCAAGGTTCATCCATGTGCTATCTGAATGAATACTTCATTCATTTTGGTGGCTGAATAATAATTTTTTGTATGGATACACCACATTGTGCTTATCTACTCATCAGCTGGTGGACATTTGGGTTGTTTCTACCTTTTGTCTATTATAAATAATGCTGTTATAAATATTTGCATACAAGTTTTTGTGTGGACTTATGTTTTCATATCTCTTTATTGTACAGCTAGGAGTGAAATTGCTAGGTCATATAGGTAACTCTATGTTTAATTTTTTGAGGAACTGCCAAATTGTTTTCCAAAGTGGCTACCCCATTATACAATCCCACCAGCATAAGCACCATGTACCTTTTTCACCCTTTCCCCTGCGCTTTCCATGCACAGGCAGGAATTTTTTTTAATCTAATATTGTTGAGATTGAAATAAACCATTAAAGGGAAGTTTGAGTCTAGTCCCAGACGATAGGGAAAGAATGATGTAACTAACTCACTCAGAATATTTATTTTTCTATGTTGTTAGTTTTGGATTGTCTTCCTCTATATTAGATCTAATTTTAAGACAATTCATTATAGCTTCAAGAGTAGCTGTTGGATTATTCTCATGTGCTTAGAATTGGAGTGTTAATATGGGTTTCCTTTCAGCTAACGGGGTGGTTTCTTTGAGAAGAGAAAATGATAATGCATGGGCCTCTTTCAGTTGAAACTGGAAGTGCTTGCATACATTGGGTACACTGTTTCTTCCAAAGAGGTCTCCACATTCCCAGACATGGCTCATAGGGTCCTTGCTGTTCTACAGTAAGACATGAGACTTGGTTTTCCTAATATCTGTGGAAGAACTGAGCTGGGATTAAACCCCAGCAGTTACAACTCCCTCCTACCTCTCTGGGTATTTCTTTCCAAATTCCTCCAGCCATTCCTTAAAAGTTAGCTATTCTCAGGGTTCCTTCCTAGCTCTGCTTCTCTTCTTGTGTTGTATACACCAGGATTTCCAAAATCTATTGGGAAAGAGGCCAGGCACTGTGGCTCACACTTGTAATCCCAGCATTTCGGGAGGCCGAGGCGGGCAGATCACTTGAGGTCAGGAGTTCAAGACCAGCCTAGCCAATATGGCAAAACCCCATCTCTACTAAAAATAAAAAAATTGGCCAGGCATGGTGGCACATGCCTGTAATCCCAGCTACTCGGGAGGCTGAGGTGGGAGAACTGCCAGAGCCCAGGAGGCAGAGGTTGCAGTGAGCTGAGATTATGCCACTGCACTCTAGCCTGGGTGACAGGGCAAGACTCAGTCTCAATTAAAAAAATAATAAAACTTTTAAAAGCTATTGGGAAAGAAAGGAAACTTTTTATCTCAGAAGTATGAGCCCCTTTGAATTATCAGGCCCAGTGAGGCATTGAAATGTGACAGCAGTCACCTCTCACTCCTCCCTTGAGCTAAGTAATCTCTTCTTTCTCTTCTTGCTCTGTGGGCTCTACACCGAGTGATGTTAAGTAGCCATAAATTAACCTAACAATCCCACATGCTGGACACTGTAACTCATACCCTAGAGTTCAACAATGTATAGCTAACCACTAATCAATGTTACTTCTGTGAACCAATGAGAATCCCCGGCAAACAACTTTTGTAACTGCCCCCTCTCCTTATTAGTCCTTTGCACTTCCTTTGTTTCCCAGGCTGCACTCCTCAACCTTGGCCCAAATAAACTTGCTACCTATATTAATTTTGCCTCAGTTTCTTTCTGTAGATCAACACTATGTTTAATCATTTGGGAAGCTCTGGGCTAAACACAGTAATAATACGTTCATTCGGCCAAGATTTCATATCTCAAAATCTTTTCTTGTTTAATGATCTTTGAGAGTCTCCCAGAAAAAGGTCTAGAATGTGGCACTTCACTAAAGTCATCTGCTCTCCCTCCTTCTCCAAACCTGTACCACTTGCAGAATTCCCTATCTTGAAGAACAGGATCATCATACACCAAGTTTCCCTAACCACAAACTTGACATTTATCTTGATTCTTCTGTTTTCTGAAGCCCAGTATTCCCTCTAGAAAACATTAAGATTAAGCCTTTGGGTGATATGTCTTTATTTGTATATTTTGTATAGTATCTGGCTTTGGAAGCCTACACTCTAATTGCAAGGGAAGGACCTACATATATGAAAAGCTAAATAACAACCTGAGGAGTACCACCAGATAATAAGAAGGCCCAGTGAGAAACACCTGTGTGGGCTGAAGAGGTCAGGCAAGGATTCCGGGGAAGTATTACTGTGTTGCTTAGAAACAGCCTTGGTCCGGGCGCGGTGGCTGATGCTTGTAATCCCAGCACTTTGGGAGGCCGAGGCGGGCGGATCACGAGGTCAGGAGATCGAGACCACGGTGAAACCCCGTCTCTACTAAAAATACAAAAAAATTAGCCGGGCGTGGTGGCGGGCGCCTGTAGTCCCAGCTACTCGGAGAGGCTGAGGCAGGAGAATGGCATGAACCCGGGAGGCGGAGCTTGCAGTGAGCAGAGATTGCGCCACTGCACTCCAGCCTGGGCGACAGAGCGAGACTCCGTCTCAAAAAAAAAAAAAAAGAAAAAAAAAGAAACAGCCTTGGAGATAGGAGGTAATTTTAAATGGCTATCCAGAGAGTCCCATAGAATGTTAAAGCTGGAAAATACGTAAGCACTCATTTGCTAATAATCTCACTTTACATAGAGGAAACTGAGACCGAAACAGACCAAATGATGGATGATAAGCTGCATTCATTCAGTATTTATTGAGTACCCACTGAGTGCATGCACAGCATGGGCTACACTTATACAAAAGAGCAGGCAAGGTGAGACTATCAAATAGCACTGGTACTTGGCAAAAACTAAACTTATCACAGCATCCCAAGGGGCAGGTCTTTGAGGCAAAGGTGGTCGGGCCAACTGGTAGTTATAAACTGGGTCACTAGTTCTTCCACTTACCCTTGAAAATAGCAGAATTCAAATAGTTACTCACAGGTTAGGTAGGCACTAATTATTTCTGCTTCATGAGTAATCAGGGTGGAAGAATTTATCACCACCTACAGTGTCCTGTCATTTCATATCTGGATATACAGACATCCAGGTAGAAAATTCTGAAGCAATGTTTACAGTGGACACAAGCCTAAATGTTTGTGATCTGGGAACACCGCAGCTGGTTTAGGATTATGGAGACAGAAAGGTAGTGAGAGCCTCCCAATCAGAGATTATTTTATTTTCTTGACTTCTCTTTATTTTTTTAAATGCCCCTCTAATAAATTCAGAGTAAGGGCATTTCCAAGATGTGCAGTTCTTCAGCCTTAGGATAAATAATGACACTGAATTTTTAGCCTATTGAAGTTCAACAGGAAAAGCTATTACAAAAGACAAGCAAGATTATGCAAAAATATCTTCCTGTTAATGGAAGCGCACATGAAGAAATTGTGAAGACAGGAAAAAAGTCACAGCTGTAGATAAAGTAAACAGGAACTGGTTTTCAGTCCTAAAAGATGACGGGTCTGTAATTCTGGGCTTTCTGAATCCCTGCCATCAGTTTGAATTAATCTGTTCCTCCTCGTTTAGAGAATCTCCAAAGATGGTCCTGAAAGCAGCTTCATTTCCTCAGTTCCCCTGCTCATGTCCGAGTGTACATGTACTCCCAGCACAGCTTGAAATTAGTGTACTTTTTCATCTTGGCCTTCAGTTTTTAAACAAGCAGGCAAAGACCCCAGGAGACTTGGACAGGCTGGCCTGATGGTACAAACGGTGTCCGGTAGCCCGAGGCGGGACTTCATTATCTTCACATGGCCTGGCTTAGCATGCAAGGAAAAACCTGCCCCTAGAGAGGAGTTTTAAAATAATCATATGTAGTGTGAGATGAGATCATAGATATGAAAGCTCTTCTTTGAAGTTAAAAAAAAATTTCAGCCTACAAATGCACAGTATTGGTATTATTTATTAATGAGTGTATTTGATACTCTCTTTGTCAGGCTGCTGGGCGGATTTGCATGCATTCATTTACAAAGACAATCATCAACATTATGGCTTATAGACCAACATAGAAGTTTAATTACTAATAAATATGAATAGATACACAAATATACCTAGGAGTCCATGCAGTTATCCTGTTCTACTTCACTGCCTACCAAAAGCAATTAAAAATTGATACCAGCAGGAGACTCATACCCTTCCTTGCAGAGCGAGAGACAAAGGAGTGTGTGAGAGTGGGGATGCATAATGTTCTTCCTTCTCCTGCCTGCTAAGTGTCAAAGAGGATGGGAACTCCCAAAGGAGTCCTCCCAACCCAGCAATCACAAGTTACTTAGCAAATATCAGCTCATTAATCCGGAGGTGAGGGTTGGGTAGCTTTGCGAGGTGACCACTTGAACAATTTTTCAGCAGAATGGCTACAGTGTTTCACATGCAATTCTATAGTCTTGCACTATCTAAATCAGGAATCCTTTTTGTGTTTGGTGTTACTTGTTAAGTTTGGAACAAAATTTCACACATACAGGCTGTCTGTATCTCCAGCACCTAGCATAATGTCTGGCACAAAGCAGGTGCTCAATACGTATTTTGTAAGTAATTGAAAAACTTGAATCTGTACTGCAGCCAGTCCATGAAACTCCATCACATACATTCTCCACAGGCCCCTGTGGCATTCTCTAGTTTGCACCTATACAATTCTGAACTGCGGGATGACAGGAAAGAAACCAGAGCAAGTGATAGGGCTGAAAGGTGCACTAAGCTGGCCTGGTCTGGGGTCTGCTGCCCTGTTTTCACCTTCCCAGAGGGAAGTTCTATGCCTAGCATAGTTGTCATGTCATGTGTAAAGGTGCGATTCCACCCCACCCCACCCCTGACCCGTCTAGAGATTAAACAGGTAGTCCTTCTCTTGTGCAATCCCCACTCAGCAAGAATCATCAAATGCCAGCTGTACATATTCCAGCACATGAAGCCTTGTAGAGGAAAGGGAAAAGACAAGTCATGGCCCCTGAACTCAGGAACTAATATTATCATTAGGGAGACTATTTATTATTACTCATTTATTCTACAAACATATATTGAGCACATGTGCTAAATACTCTTCTGAGTGTTGGGGATTCAAAGTTGACCAAGACAAATAATTTTCCTCCTCTCATTATGCTAACATTTTAGAGGGGGAAAAGCAATCATGCAAATAAATAAATTACATAAATTCAGATTAGTGCTATCAAAACCAAATCAGATAATAGGAAAACTACTTTATCTGAGATTTATTTTTTGAGACGGAGTTTCGCTCTGTCTCCCAGGCTGGAGTGTAGTGGCGAGATCGCGGCTCACTGCAAGCTCCGCCTCCCGGGTTCAAGCCATTCTCCTGCCTCAGCCTCCGAAGTAGCTGGGACTACAGGCGCCCGCCACCATGCCCGGCTAATTTTTTGTATTTTTAGTAGAGACGGGGTTTCACCGTGTTAGCCAGGATGGTCTCGTCTCGATCTCCTGACCTTGTGATCCCCCCGCCTCGGCCTCCCAAAGTGCTGAGATTACAGGCGGGAGCCACTGCGTCCGACCGGAACCCCACTCTTAAGTCTTGTCATTAAGATCTCAGATAGGCCGGGTGCGGTGGCTCACGCCTGTAATCCCAGCACTTTGGGAGGCCGAGGCGGGCGGATCACAAGGTCGGGAGATGGCGACGAGACCATCCTGGCTAACACGGTGAAACCCCGTCTCTACTAAAAATACAAAAATTAGCTGCGCGTGGTGGGGCGTGCCTGTAGTCCCAGCTACTCAGGAGGCTGAGGCAGGAGAATCGCTAGAACCTGGGAAGCAGAGGACGCAGCTGGCCAAGATCATGCCACTGCACTCCAGCCTGGTGAGAGAGCTAGACTCCATCAAAAAAAAAAAAAAAAAAAAAAAAGGAGAAGAAAAAGAAAAAAGAAAAAAAGAGTGGGGTTCCAGCCAGAAGTAATAGCAAGTTCAAGGACTCCCAGGTAGGGTAAAAGCTGGAAGTAATCAAGACCCATCAAAAAAGCTGGTGTGGCTGAAGCATTGGGACTGACAGGGGGAGAGAAAGGAGACAAGATTGGAGAAATAGCCAGGAGCCAGATCATGCAAGATCATGTTCCTTGCTACTCAAAGTATGGGCCTTGGATCAGCTGCACCAGCATCACCTGAGACTTTGTTTAAATTACCCCAATGTTCACTTCCCTTCTTTTACAGCCATAGGACTATCAAATTTCAGGTAGCAAACACCTGCCTCCAATAAAGACCACTTCTCCAACTCTCTCTGGCAAATAGTTGCAGCCATGTGACATAAAGGAAGTGCTATATATGACTTCTCAGAAGTCTCCCTAAAGGTAAATCCTTTCCTCCTTCCTGCTGTCTGGAACACAAATTTAAAGGCTCCTTCTCTGGCAGCTATCTTGTCTCAGGAGACATCTTTGAGTATGGAAGCTACTCAAGGCGAAACAACAAGAGAGAGGAGCTGTGTCTTTGACCCTGTGGATGGCCATACCAGCCCTCTCAAACTTGTCAGTATGAGGAAAATAGAAATGTCCATTTTCTTAAGCTACTGTTACTTTGGATTTTTTCTGTTACTTATAGCCGAATTTAATCCCAACAAATTCACACTCTATGATATATTGTTATTTATTTTAATAAAACTGTATATGTTCCTAAGCTTTGAGTAAAATCAACAATCCAAGAAGATGTGCTATATTTATTCTATAGCTTCAATAACTCCCACTAGGTCCTCAGTCACCTCCACTCCTCTACAGACAAACATACAGCAATTAAGTAGCATGGTCCCAACTGGATGGTGGTCAGGAGAATGGACGTGGTAGAGGTCAGTGGCAAAGGTAAAGACACAAGGTTAAGGCAGGCTTGGACTCCAGGACCTCTGCTTCTTCCCTCCTGAGAGTACTTAGAGAAGGGGACCCCTCCAGGCTGAACTGACAAGCCTGAAGACTTGCAGGCATTGCAGGCATCTCCCTACTCTGAGATTTCTAAAACTGTCACACAACCATAGATCCCCTGGTCTGTTGAACAGACTTCAACTTAGGCTGAATAAACTCTTCACACCATGTTTCTATATTTAGAATGAGCCTATTGTTTGAAAAACTGAAAGAATGACCAACTGAATTCTCTTCAATGACAGTTCCAACGGGCAGCTCCAACAGCGACCCTCAGAGTCACCCGTAATAAATACACAGTAGAAAACAGTGTGCTTGAATGCAAATACAACCTCAAGGCATTCTCTCCAGCCCTGTTATCCAATCAGTCACCTCAACACTCCTCCTATATAGAAATTCTCAAGTCCCTGCTGCCAAGGTTGTCAGCTGCCTTTCCAGACATTGATAGGCACCTTGCCTGTTAGGGTTAAATGTCTGTAGATGTGCTGAACCTGGAATGTTACTAGAAACACAGGGAAGACTTGGTCAGAGCAATGTCAATGGCCAAGAAATACTGGACTTGTATCTCATTTTGTGACCCATAATCTCTGCCTTACCTTGCAGAGTGGTAAAGCTGGTCTTAACCTAGCTCACCGGAACCTCACACAGGTGACTGAAAGAATTCCAAGACATGATGAGCATTCTACCAAGTGCTCTTCTTACTTACAGTGATATCAGCTGCCCATTCAGACTTCAGTTGCCCTTCACAGCTTTCCTTTGGGAGTACACTGGGGTTGGATCTAAGAGAATCTGCCCCCATAGGCCCTATGTGGGCACTGACTTTAACCAGCCTTGTTTGATTGCTTTGGTAGGAGGTAAAGCCTCAGCCCTCTCTTCAAGAGATGTTTTTGGATTGAACAGTGAAAGATCATTAAGATCCATAAATGGCACTCAGGTTTTAGTGGATGACTTTGGGAAGTCTCACTGAAGTATAGGAAGATTCTGGTGTGAGTATTGGGAACCAGTGGCCATTTCTTCCATACAGGTAATGTTGAAGAGGAGACTGTGTTCTTTCTGCATAAAGGAACAGGCCCCCTGATCTATTCAGGATGGAAGGCACTTTCCAAATTCCGTCTAGAGCAGCATGATATTCTGTGTGGTCCCAGTTTTTATAAAGCAAAAAGTGACTCAGATAAACTACATAGATGAGCAAGAAATAGGAAAAATTGGTGCTCAGTAGAAATCACAGAGGCAGCCTAGTTTCACATCAAAACGGTGATCCAATCTGCTCACTACAGACAAAGATACCAGGTGAACACAAAGAAGCTGCCCTTTGGTGAATGTTTGAGTCTTGTGTCAGAAATTCTCTCACATCACAGACCCTTTGTGATTGAAAGCAAACTTTCAATCATGCTAAACATAGGGTTTTTATGTAATGTTATAAAATAAACTCTAATGCAGGTCAATAAGTAACTCATGTAGTTTCTCAGGAAGAGGATATCATTAGTAAGTCTTACATCACTAATATAATCATAACCACTCCCTCTAAGAATTAAATTTATCCCTTCAGCAAAGGCTCAATGAATTGCAAAAAAAAAAAAAATAAGTAATCTAATGATATCTTCTCGAATGAAAGGCTTGTTGAAAATTCACCTGGGTTATGCAGCTGTCACTAACAAGCTAAAACATTGCTTTCATTCTATACCGTTTGTCGTCATGGGAGCTAATAGGTTGGGGGCAGGGAGGGGGGTGGGACTTTTCTCCATTTATTTGCAAAGCATAAAATTGAGAACAAGCTCTGTGTTGTGATTTTTAGATCAGACACGCGGGGGCAGCAGTGAGCTGATGAGGAGCACAAAGAATGGTGACACCTTGGAGCCAAAAAGTTTGAATCTGGAGATTGAGATGCCGGCTAGCTCTGTTTTAAAATTATTTACACCAAAAAGATACACATTTTTAAAACCTTTAAAATTAAATACTAGAGGAATTCCTTCTAGCAGATGTTTCCTGCTCCTCATTAGTGCTTAATTTTCTAATTTCCCTGATGTTTTTGCTTTATCTATTGACATTTTTTTTTTTAATCCGTTGAGGAATTTGATCATTTTAAAGCTGAGAAACTTCCTCCTGACCAGCCGAGTTGAAACCCGGGGATCACAGGCGGGATATTCCCCTCCCACAGGCTCAGAAAACGAGCTCTGTGCGGTGCAGAGAGTAAAAGGACTGCCTTTGTGGGGAGCCCACTTTGGCCTGGAGCTGACAACATCGTGAGAGCAAATCGGTTCCAAGGGCTCCTTTTCATAAAACCGGGAAACACAGCGGCACTCCTTCCTTCCCAGAGACGGATGTGTTTCATCCCTGCCTATCTGGAGCTGCTGTTCTAGTATGGCACAGGCAGATCGCCCATCTCTGAAGAGCAAGATGGGCCTGTACCCGGTTTCACTTTCACTGCAGACAGGAGAGTCTGTACACAAAGGTACCACAGCCGATCCATCTTTTTTTTTTTTTTTTTGAGACGGAGTCTCGCTTTGTCGCCCAGGCCGGAGTGCAGTGGCGCGGCTGATCCATCTTTAAACCCCCAGCTGAGGCGGCTTGTTTACTGAGGACAGGCTGGTCCACCTGAAGAGGCTGTTGGAGAATGACCTCCCAAAGGCAGAAAGGGAGGGATTCCCCACGTGGCCCCAGAACAGCCTCACGAGGGCGGCCAGGACAGCCCCTCTTGCTGCGCCTGACAAGAGGCCCTTTGTCAGGCTGTCAGGCCGGGTTTTATTTTTAGACTCAGCCAGGGCTGCCTCCTGCCCGGAGCTTTCCCCTCACACAGCTGTTGCCTCTGCTTTCCAAAGCCCTAGCCTACGGGTGCTGTGCTTCCCTTGGCCTTGGTGTGGCTTGACAAGTTGGAAGAATGATGGTGGCTTTAAAGAGAAGGGTTGAGGAGGGGTGAGCTCCCAGGCAGGCTCCTGGGCCCTTCCTGCTCAGCCCCGGGGCAGCTTGCTTCCCCCCATCCCAGCGTGCACTTCCAGCCCAGGCATTTTAAAACCAAACAATCCAGCGCCCCCAAGATGGGCAGCCTCATTGCATTGGGTGGTTGGTTACCCCTCTTACCCCTCTGTCTGGGTGTGGGACACTTTACCTGGCACTGACCTGTTGAGTAGCCAGTGAGAAAGCTCAGAGCCAGGAGTCAAACTGCACAGCCACTCCTGAACCTCAGGCCCTCTCTGATCAAAAGAGTTCCTTGTATGTATTGTATTCTAGATAGCTTATTTCTTCCACTACAAAAGAAATGTGCATTTATTGTAGCATTTCCATCCAGCTCGACTCTCTAGACAAGTCTAGGCATAATTTTACATTTCTGATGCCATACTGGATTTGTAACTTTGACCCTCCATATGTGTATTTAAAATCCACACTGAAACAGGGACTATCTCTGGGGACTAGGATCAGGGAAATGAGGCAGTTTTGCTTTTTATTTTCTACCCTTTTGTATTGTTTAATCTTTTCCCAAGAAATGAGTTTATTGTATTTCTTTCTTTAATTTTGTATCTTTTATTTTTTTAAAGATGGGGGTCTCACTCTGTTGCCCAGGCTGAAGTGCAGTGGTGCAGCCATAGCTCTTTGTCACTTAGAATTCCTGGGCTCAACTGATCCTTCCACCTTGGCCTCACCAGTAGCTGGGACCACAGGTGCAAGCCACCATGCCAGGATAGAAATGAATTATTTTGTAATGTAAAAAAAAAAGGAAAGAGGACAGCTCTAACTAAAGTCAGGGCTATTGCTATGTTGGACATGCCTCAGCCAGGACTCAGCACAGCAAGTGGGTTTTCTCTGTTCTTAAAAATATACTTAAGTAGGGCCGGGCGCGGTGGCTCACACCTGTAATCCCAGCACTTTGGGAGGCCAAGGCAGGTGGATCACAAAGTCAGGAGATCGAGACCATCCTGAGTAACACGGTGAAACTAAAATACAAAAAATTAGCCGGGCATGGTGGCACACACCTGTACTCCCAGCTACTGAGGAGGCTGAGACAGGAGAATTGCTTGAACCCAGGAGGCGGAGGTTGCAGTGAGCAGAGATCATGCCACTGCACTCCAGCCTGGGAAACAAAGCGAGACTCTGTCTCCAAAAAAATAAAATAAAAATAAAATATACATTTTTTTATTTTATTTTTTATATGTATATATAAGTTCTTGCTCCCACTGCTGGTCCCTTTAGCTAAAAGAGTTTGAAATGGCTATAGTGTCCCTGGAGACCTATTTTTGAGGAGCAGGCTGAGAGCTTCCTTCCTCTGCCCAGCCCCCTTCCCCCATGACTTTTTCTTCCTCTCTTTTCCAGAAGACTGATGCTATCAGGCCCAAGAATTGGCCAGGAAAGGACTCAGTACAGACAGGACCACTCAGAGAAACAATAAGATAAGTCCACGTATTTACAATACTCTGAAAAGCAAATTGTTCAGAGAGGGGAACAGAACTAGCTGTTCTTTATCTTTGTTAGCACTTTTGTCCTTTGATTTGTAGTCTCTCTTTCCATTCAGCCTCTGCTATGGTCTGAGTGTTTGTGTCTCCCCAAAATTCATATGCTGAAAGCCTAACCCCAGAGGTGATGGTATTAGAAGGTGATCAGGTCCCTCATGAATGGGGTTAGTGCCCTTATAAAAGAGGCAGGAGAAAGCTCGTTTGCCCCTTCCACCATGTGAGGACACAGAGAGAAGCCTCCATCTATGAGAAAGCAGGCCCTCACCAGGCACATCTGCCAGAACCTTGATCTTGGACTTCCCAATCTCCAAAACTGTGAGAAGTAAATTTCTGGCTCTAGGCGGCACCTGGGTTATGAATGAGGGTGCCACATTCCCTGCCTGGAGGACTACATGTTCAATGCAGGACACAGGTAAGTGATGAGCCTGT
Source organism: Hylobates moloch (assembly GCF_009828535.3). Taxonomy (NCBI): domain Eukaryota; kingdom Metazoa; phylum Chordata; class Mammalia; order Primates; family Hylobatidae; genus Hylobates; species Hylobates moloch. Next base: position 54,775,228 of record NW_026652291.1, read on the forward strand.
GGTGAGTTGGGCAGGTGGGCAATGAAGTCCAGAGCAGCCAGCCCAGCTCAGCCCAGCCCAGGTCAGAGAAGGTTCTCAGGATGGGGAGATGCCTGCATCTTAAAGGACTCATTAGGTGAGCAGAGACCAAGAGAAAGGATATTTCCCCAGGAAAACAGGATTTCATAGCAAGGCCCCTGTGCTGAGCTTTTCTATACATCACGGCCCTGCTCTGCACAGTTCTCATGTGGTATATCACTGCATCCCCACAGCCCTGTGCAGCCATTGCTCTCATCAATCCCATTCTGAAGCTGAGGTCCCTAAGGCACAGAGGAGCCAAGGGCCATTACCAAGGCCATCCAGTCAGTGACTGATGGAGCTGGGATTTGAACTAAGGTGCGCTGGCTCTCGAGTCCCCACTTTTAACCCCTCGGTCATCCTGCAGCTTGGATAACTCAAGAAAGGAGGGGTGGCTGGAACACAGAGTTGCAGGAGCTGGGTTGGAAAGGTGGACAGAAAGCCACACCACACTGAGGAGCCTGAATTTCATCTGGAAGACAGCCAGGAGGATGAAAACAGCCACGCACCCTGATCCAACCTGGGTTCTAAATAGGTGTGTGCCTTTGCAGGAAGGATTGGTGAAGCCAGGAGAGGATAGCAGTGTGGAGGCTGTTGTAATCACCTAACGAAGAAGGCAGGCACTGGAGGTGGGTGGAGAGGGTGGCAAACCTGAGCTCCGTTGAGGAGTCAGGACTCCATCCAAATAGGATGTGAAGAGGGAGGCCTGATGCTCAGCTTCTGGCATAGATGAGTGGGTGGCAGCAGCTCCTCTCAGGTACACAGGGAACACTGGAATAACAGCAGGCTTAGGAGAAAGGGGAGGACTCAGTTTGGGTGGCTGTGGTGAGTCCACGTGGAGATGGGACTCTATTTAGGTCAGTGGCAGGAGGAATGGAAAAGAGGAGGTGAGTGCCAGGGATCACTTTAAAACAGGTGTTGTTCACCTGGCCAGAGCTCAGGGGTCTGTACACTTGTGTAGGAAAAGCATTGTATCTTTATTTTCACTTCCCTCCTACTAAAGTTTATCATCTTCTTCAATTACTAATGTTAAGAGAATGACTATAGTAATGTTAGCAATATCTATGACTTTGTCGTCAATAGAATCACAGATTTTTCACACCATATTTTCACCTCACATTTCAGTTGTTGCATATATTTTCTTTTCTTTTTTTTTTTTTTTTTGAGGCGGAGTCTTGCTCTGTCACCTAGGCTGGAGTGCAGTGGCGCAATCTCGGCTCACTGCAAGCTCTGCTTCCCGGGTTCACACCATTCTCCTGCCTCAGCCTCTCGAGTAGCTGGGACTACAGGTGCCCACCACCACGCCTGGGTAATTTTTTTTTTTTTTTTGTATTTTTAGTAGAGACGGGGTTTCACCGTGTTACCCAGGATGGTCTTGATCTCCTGACCTCGTGATCCGCCCCCCTAGGCCTCCCAAAGTGCTGGGATTACAGGCGTGAGCCACTGCGCCCGGCTATTGCAGATATTTTCAAATACCATTTATGTTCATCACTACTTAAAAATGACGTTATGCCAGGTGTGGTGGCTCACACCTGTAATCCCAGCACTTTGGGAGGCCAAGGCAGGAGGATTGCTTGAGCCCAAGAGCTCAAGACCAGCCTGGGCAACACAGCAAGATGATGCCTGTAGTCCCAGCTTGCAACTTCAAAGACAGACCTTCTTGCTGCTTGTAGAAATGCTATAATTCTATCTCACGTAATTCCCATTAAGAAAGAAAAACTGTCTCTTAGCTCAGGCTGCTATAGCAAAATACCATACACTAGGTGGCTTAAACAACAGATGTTTATTTCCCACAGTTCTAAAGGCTGAAAGTTCAAGATCAGGGTGGAGTTTTGGTCAGGGCTCCCTACCTGGCTTGTAGGCAGGTACTTTCTTGCTTATAGATTCACATGGTGGGGGGAGAGAGAGGAGGTTCTCTGATTTCTTTTCATATAAGGACCCAACTCTCATGGCCTCATCTAAACAAAGTCACCTCCCAAAGGCCCTGTCTCCAAATACCATCACACTGGGGGTTAGGGCTTCAACATATGAAGCAGGGGTTGGGGAGAGAGCACAAACATTTAACCCATAACTCAGCTTCCTGTTAGCTGGATCCCCAAATGCCCATGGCCACCTCAATGCCACTAACATAAGGAAACAGATGGCATCTTAACCAATTGTGGTTAAAATATCTTACTTTTGCAAACTTGACTAAAGCACCTCATGAACGCAGTGTGAGGGCCCCTCTCAGACACCTGGAAGGGGCCTGGCACGTGAGGACTCCACCTTCACAGTGAATCCACCTCTGCCTCTAGGACACCAGTTATAGATGTGTTGGCCACAGTGAAACCACTGCTTAAAATAAGGTAGCTGACAGTTACATAGCACCTACAAAGGGAAATGCTTTGTATGTTATTAAGTTATTTAATCCTTATAACAACCCTAAGATGTTGGTGTTATGATAATCATCATTTTATAGATAGAGAAGGCCAGCTAACTTGCCCAGGGTCACACATGTAGTAAGTGTTGGACCTGGAATTTGAACCCAGGCAGCCTGGCTTAAGCTAGCACCTCATACACTTTCCACAGCGGCCCCACAGCCTCCACTACCATTCCAGGACTCTACATTCTTACCTATCACCTTCTAACATAGCACACATTTTACTGATTTGCCTATCATCTATCCCTTGTTACTAAAATATAGACTATGAGGACAGAGCTGTTTGTTTTGTTCACTGCTGAATCACCAGCACCTACAACAGTGCTTGGCACATCATAGGTATGTAGTGAATCTTTTGTGATTCTCTCTTCCTCCCTCCTCCTCCTCCTCCTTCTTATTCTTTGAGACAGAGTCTCACTCTGTCACCCAGGCTGGAGTCCATTGGCACCATCGGGGCTCACTGCAGCCTCTACCTCCCTGGGCTTTGGTGATCCTCCCACCTCAGCCTCCTGAGGAGGCACACCACCATGTCTGGCTATATGTGTGTGTGTGTGTGTGTGTGTGTGTGTGTGTGTATTTTATATATATATATTTATTTTTTTTTTTGTAGAGACAGGGTTTCACCATGTTGCCCAGGCTGGTCTCAAACTCTGGGCTCAATCCATCCGCCTACCTCAGCCTCCCAAAGCACTGGGATTAGAAGTGTGAGCCACCGCACCTAGCTGTGATTCCTTTAAATGCTTTACTTCTCCTCCCAGAAAGTAACCTATTTACTTCCTGAAAACGGCAAAAGAAAATAAAAACAAGAGAGGGAAAACACACACCAAACAATGTGAACAGTCTGGTTCACATGAAATCCAAGGAGAAAATACTTTTTAAGAAGCTAGTTGGCCGGGCGCAGTGACTCACGCCTGTAATCCCAGCACTTTGGGAGGCCGAGACGGGCGGATCACGAGGTCAGGAGATCGAGACCATCCTGGCTAAAATGGTGAAACCCCCGTCTCTACTAAAAATACAAAAAATTAGCCAGGCGTGGTGGTGGGCCCCTGTAGTTCCAGCTACTTGGGAGGCTGAGGCAGGAGAATGGTGTGAACCCAGGGGGCGGAGCTTGCAGTGAGCCAAGATTGCACCACTGCACTCCAGCCTGAAAAAAAAAAAAAAAAAAAAAAAAAAGCTAGTTAGTGGCCGGGTGAGGTGGCTCACGCCTGTAATTCCAGCACTTTGGGAGGCCAAGGTGGAAGGCTCACAAGGTCAGCAGATCGAGACCATCCTGGCTAACATGGTGAAACCCCATCGCTACTAAAAAAATACAAAAAATTAGCCAGGCACAGTGGCGGGTGCCTGTAGTCCCAGCTACTGGGGAGGCTGAGGCAGGAGAATGGCATGAACCCAGGAGGAGGAGCTTGCAGTAAGCCGAGATTGCGCCACTGCACCCAGTCTGGGAGAAAGAGCGAGACTCCGTCTCAAAAAAAAAAAAAAAACCTAGTTAGCTGTGTCCTAAGTGCCAGTGATTCATAGTCCCACATATTTCAGACCAGGCAAGTTGTACAGAAAGCCAACTAAGGATGATCAAAAACTTTCAGATGATCTTGACTGTTCAGTTGAGGTTTGAAATTAAAAATCTATATGAGCACCTGACTGTATAATTATGTGATTTTTTTCCCAGTAATATAAAGAGCCAAGGAAAACAGGTGGGTAGGTGGATCCAAGATTGAGGATTTGTTGGTGGGCTGTGCCAGCAAGTCAAAGAAGTGTCCTTCAAGCCAAGAGCTCTGGAGGTCATTCAATGGGAAGGCTGAAGGTCGGATGCTTTGTTAAGACTGAAGCTTGGTCGGGTATGGTGGCTCACACTTGTAATCCCAGCACTTTGGGAGGCTGAGGCAGGTGGATCACTTGAGATCAGGAGTTCAAGACCAGCCTGACCAATATGGTGAAACCCAGTCTCTACTAAAAATACAAAAATTAGCTGGGCATGGTGGCACGCACCTGTAATCTCAGCTACTCAGGAGGCTGATGCATGAGAATTGCTTGAACCTAGGAGGCAGAGGTTGCAGTGAGCCGAGATTGCATCACTGCACTCCAGCCTGGGCAACAGAGCGAGACTCTGTCTCAAAAAAAAAAAAAAAAAAAAGACTGAAGCTTGGCAGGATGAAGGTGTAGGGGAGGGAAAGGGAATGGGGTTGAGGACAGAGTGGAATTTCAAAGTTCAAGATTTCAGAGGAGAAGCAATTACAGGTGATGACCAGGTCTTGTAACAGGATAGGAGATACTGATGACAAGTGAGTAGAGCTCTAAGATGAGTCACAGGACAAGAGAAAATTTGATATTATGTGGAATAGGCACTAATGTGTACATTTATGAGCTGGAGCCATGATTTGTAAAACTTACAAACTGTAATGCCAGCTTTAAATGTCACCTTCTCCAGCAATCTACTTTTGATTGAAAATACTCTGTTTATAGTAATTCTAGGCCAGGCATGGTGGCTCAAGTCCTGTAATCACAACACTTTGGGAGGCCAAGGCAGGTGGATCACTTGAGGTCAGGAGACCAGCCTGGCCAACATGGCGAAACCCCATCTCTACTAAAAAATACAAAAATTAGCCACGCTTGGTGGTGGGCACCTGTAATCCCATCTACTCGAGAGGCTGAGGGAGGAGAATCGCTTGAACCTGGGAGGTGGAGGTTGCAGTGAGCTGAGATCATGCCACCGCACTCCAGCCTGAGCGACAGAGTGAATCTCAGTCTAAAATACAAAATTTAAAAAAGTTCTAAAATAGCAATCCTCTTAAAATTAACAAACCAGGATAGTAACATCACCTCAATTTGGTAGGTTCATAAAGTTGGGGATTGTGAGTTAGGCTTGTTGAAGTTGATTCTGTTCAAAGAATCATTTGCAATTCAACACGTACCAAAAAAGTATGAATTTTATAGCTCCAGATTAAAGTCCCTTTTGAGATAATACTGAAGAATCCATATCTTATTCAGTGCTACATACATCTTAGAAGATCTTTAGTCTCCAGAAGTTCACATTGCAAGGCTACCAGACACTCAATAAATACATAAATATAATGGTAAACAAAGGTAGGGTGGGAAAAAAGCACTTAAATCTCCCAGACACCCAATCCATTGAAATGCTCCAATTAGATGTAACCAGCGGACTTTCAGAGAAACAAAAAACATTAGTAGTTTTTTGTTCTCCGGTCACTTAAAAAAAAAAAGATAATAGGAGGTTGAAATTACATGCAATGTCTAGTGAGAAGCAAAATTTCAACTTTTTTCACTGCCAAGTATAGCTGGGATACGGAGAGAAATTTTTGTTCATATTTTAAAAAATCCAGTACTTAGCTTGGAACATTGAAGAAAGAGATCACAAATCCCAAATCAACTGTAGCCTGCAAGTAAATTGATTATATTCTCCTTTGAGGAAATTCATAATAAAAGAACTAACATGTGCATTTCATTAAATTCACCTGAAGTGATAAGAAGCCTTACTCAAATCTTTCAAAGTAGTGGCTGGGTAAAAGGCTTTCCATCCTGTGAACTTTCCAACCAGGAGACAACTAAGCAATATCCCCTTTCCCTGCTTTGAGAGGCACAAGCGCCTGGAGCCAATGCACCTCATTTGGCAGATTGACAGGCACCTGGGTAGTGTTGTGGAAGTTAGAAGTGAAGGAATCCACGCACTAGAGCTTACATATGAAATAATTTTCAGAAATTTTATAAAACAAGGCAAACAATTTTGCCCTTTCCATTTTTCCTCTACTGAGTTTTCATATCTCTGAGACAGATGGAGCGCGTGTAACAAAACCAACCCAATGCAGAGGATGCAATCTGGGATATTAAAAATAAAATCTTTTCCAAATCTTCATAAGCTCCTTTAAAAACACTTCCACCCAAGTGTTACAGCCTCTAACAGAGGTATCTAAAAATGGAAGGAAGAAGAGGTGCCCCAAGCGTTCTTATTTCAAAACCAGTCGGAATTAATATTTATTTCTTTACACAATCAGCAAATATGACCACACTTAGTCATATGTGAACTAGAAAATGAGTATATCCCAGAGGACCCTCCATTAAGAATCTTAAAATATAAAAATGCTGAATTAAATATGGAAATAAGACAAATCAGCAAATGCAACTAATGCTCACATATTGTTAATATATTACTGGACTCCAAATAAATACTCTGTACCATTAAATTTTTCAAAAAACTTGGTAAGTATGTATGTATACAATGCTATATATACCATTGCATGTACAATTGTATATTATCACTGTATACATACATACTTGATGATGTGTATATATCTAATTCTATATACATATATAGCTAGATTTTGACATTGTATTCTCCATCCTTACTAACTATAAGTTCTTTATTATAGAAACATTGTAGCTTACATTTTACATTTTCATAATATTTAATTCTATATTTTCATAATATTTTAGCATAGGAACCTATCAATAGTGGCTCCTGGGTTTTACATTTTCTATGAAAAATTTATTTATTTTGAGCCATATGTAATTTCAGGTTTTCTAGGGGTAGATTAACCTCACAAAAATATGTTCAAATATCACTGTTCTATTGGCACTATCCAAAAAATGCATCAATATTCAATTACATGTAAATAAAATTATTTTTTCTCCTTTATCTCTTTTCCACTGGGCCATGTAAGTAATCTGTTTGAAATATATTACTGATGGAAATTAAATGTAAATTACTTATTTCTTTTTTTTTTTTATTTTGAGATACAGTCTATTTCTGTTGCCCAGGCTGGAGTGCAGTCACACAATCTTGGCTCACTGCAACCTCCACCTTCCAGATTCAAGCGATTCTCCTGCCTCAGCCTCCCGAGTAGCTGGGAATACAGGTGCCTGCCACCACGCCTGGCTAATTTTTTGTATTTTTAGTACAGACAGGGTTTCATCGTGTTAGCCAGGATGGTCTTGATCTCTTGACCTCGTGATTCCCCCGCCTTGGCCTCCTAAAGTGCTGGGATTACAGGCATGAGCCACGGCACCCGCCCTTTTTTTTTTTTTTTTTTTCCAGACAGAGTCTTGCTCTGTCGCCCAGACTGGAGTGCAGTGGTACAGTCTCGGCTCACTGCAACCTCCACCTCCTGGGTTCAAGTGATTCTCATGCCTCAGCCTCCTGAGTAGCTGGGATTATAGGCACATGCCACCACACCTGATTAATTTTTGTATTTTTTTTTTTTAGTAGAAACGGGGTTTCACCATGTCGGCCAGGCTAGTCTCGAACTCCTGCCCTCAGGTGATCCACCCACCTTGGCCTCCCAAAGTGCTAGGATTACAGGTGTGAACCACCACACCTGGCCTAAATTACTTATTTCTTGATTTATGAAGCCTCTATGCATTTGGGAACTTTTCTAAGTGTTGGGTACAGCCATGAATCAGGCAAACAAAGGCCATTTAGTCAAACAGGGAAGACTGGAAACAAACTCATAAACAAGCAAATGAACAAAGACAATTTCAGATAGTGACGAGTGCTATGAAGAAAACAAAATCTGCCAATGGGATGGATAGTGGCCGAGAGCGAGTTGTAGAGAGAAAGGAGACAAGGTGGTCAGGAAATTGAAAAAGGTGGTATCTGGATCAAGACCAGAGTGGAGAAAGAAGCTAGCCTTGCAAAGAGCTGAGGGTGGTAGTGGGGGGATGCACGGGCAGAGTATTCCAGGCAAAGGAAGGACCAGAGAATGCAGAGACCCTAAAGCAGGAAGGAGATTGGGACTACAGTGTGGGGAAAAGGCAGGAGTGGGACTAGTGAGAGATGAGATCCAAGAGTGAGGCAGGGCCAGATTATGTAGCAAGGAATTAGGGTTTTATTATAAGGAGAAGAAGCCACAAGAACTGACTGCATTTTTAAAAGATCACTCTGTCTACCGTGAGGCAAATGGAAGAGGCAGTGTACATAATAAAAATATATATATTTCATCCAGGCATGGTGGCACATGCCTGTAGTCCCAGCTACTCATGAGGCTGAGAGGGAGGATCATTTGAGCCCAGAAGTCCAGCCTGAGCCGCATAGCAAGACCTCAGCTCTACAAAAAAGAATAAATAATAATATGTACACACACACACACACACACACATTTTCTGCTTTCAGTTCCTGGCACAGAGCTTCTAAAACCCTTGTAATTTCCTGACACAGAGTTCCTAATCCCTTGGATCCCTTGGAATTTCCTGGGTAACAGGACAGTCTTTTGTTCTAACAAAGTGACTCTTGGTGGCCTCTACATGGGGGCTGGTCACTGGAAGGTCTAAGCCATGATTAGATGCTTGCAACTTTCAGCCCTACCCTTCAGACTCTAGGAAAGGGAGAAGGGATGGAGATTGAGTTAATAATCCATCATGCCTTCATGATGAATCTTCCATAAAAATCCTTGAACTAGGAGGTTGGGCAAGTTTCCAGGTGGGTGAACCCATCCACTTACTGAGAAGGTAATGCACCCCAGCTCCACAGGGATAGAAGCTCCTGCACTCAGGACGCTTCTGAACTTTGCCCATGTAAGTCTTCATCTGGTTGCTCATTTTATCCTTTAAAATATGCTTTGTAATAAATCGGCAATAGTAAGTAAGCTGTTTTCCTGGATTCTCTGAGCTGCTTTTGCAAATTATTGAACCCAAGAAGGGGGTCACTGGAGCCTCTGATTTGCAGCCAAGTTAGGCAGAACCTGGCAACCTATGACTTGCAATTGGCATCTGAAGTGGGGGGCAGTCTTGTGGATTTGTGCCATAGGGAACGTGGAGATCTGCACTAACTCCAGTTAGTTGCAGAATTGACCTGAATTGTAGGACACTCAGCTGGTATTTGGAGAATTGGTTGTTGGTGGGGAAAAATTCACATATCATTGTGACCAGAAGTGTTCTGTGTTGAGTGTGAGTAGAGAAAAACAGTTTGACTTTTTGCTGTAAGGAAGGGACAAGAATGGAAGCAGGGAGACCGGTTAGGAGACTAACACAGGAGTCTAGGGAGACACTATGGTGACCTTAGGTAAGGTGCTCACCGTGGGGATGGTGAGAAGTGTTCAGATTTAAAACATATTTTAGAGATACAACTTGTACGACTTGCTGGTAAATCATTTCATTTTCCCTAAATATTATCTCTCTTGAACTACATTTCCAAAGCTTTTCCGAAACAACTTTAGATCCAAGCCCCTTTCCCTCACTTCCCTACTCATACGTACATCCGCATATCCATCTTGTGCCTCAGAAAAAAAATTCTCCCCACCCTTTTTTTTTTTTTTTTGATATGGAGTCTCACTGTCATCCAGGCTGGAGTGCGGTGGCATGATCTCTGCTCATTGCAACTTCCATCTCCTGGACTCGGAGATTCTCCTGCCTCAGACTTCCGATTAGCTGGGACTACAGGTGCTCTTCACCATGCCCAGCTAATTTTTTCTTTTTTTTTTTTTTTCATATGGAATCTCACCCTGTCACCCAGTCTACAGTGCAATGGCGCAGTCTTGACTCACTGCAACCTCCCAGGTTCAAGCAATTCTCCTGCCTCAGCATCCCGAGTAGCTGGGATTACAGGAGTGCGACATGATGCCCAGCTAATTTTTTGTATTTTTAGTAGACACGGGGTTTTGTCATGTTGGCCAGGCTGGTTTCGAACTCCTGACCTTGTGATCCAACTGTCTTGACCTCCCAAAATGCTGGGACTACAGGCATGAGCCACTGTGTCTGGCCTACCCTTTTTAAATCACAATTGGTCCAAATGGCTTACCCAGCCATCCATTCCAGGGCACCAAGTGCATCTCAGTCACTGCTGTGTCTGCAAAGCACAGAAGCAACTCTCCAGCTAACTGTTCCCAGGCCTTACAATTCATACCCTCCTACAGGCTCCTAGAGAAATTCTTTTCATACTTGTGCATGACTCTTTGCATGCCCAAGACTTCTGCACCTCTGAGGGTCTACTCCGTAAACCTCCAGCAGCCCCGGTAACATGCAGTCAACAGTAATCAGGGCCCAGCTCAATACTAGGACTTTTACATGATTCATTTACTTAACTGTTCGCCACTCTCAGAGAACAGAACTATTAGTAGCATCAGCCTGTAGCTGAGGAAAACAGTTCATAGACATGTTCTGCAAATTGTGAGACAACACCCAGCTGGGATTCAAGTCAGGTGGAGCTCAATGTGACTGTTTACTTCTGGCCCCACAGAGAACTGCTTCTCCAAGAACTGCTGCCCCAAGAACAACCCTCTCCCCCCTTAGTTAATCATCAGAGTTAGAACACAACTCTGGAGCCAAATTGCCTGGAGTGGAATCCGAGTGTCACTACGTTTTAGTCGCATTACCTTGGGCAAGGTATTTAATATCTCTGTGCCTCTGTTTCCTCATCCGTAAAAGAGAGATAATCATAATGCCAGCCTCATTATAGGTGAGGACTAAGGGAATTACTATATACGAGGTGTTTAGAATAAAACATGGTATACAACAAGTGCTATATAAATATTAGCTATCATATCTCATCATCATCATTCTCCTGTCCCAACCACTGACACATCACCCTCATTTAATATTAGTGCATGTGATCACTGAGCCATTACCAAAAGCCCCTAGGTAGGTGTCTGTTGAGTGGGTTGTAAAGGTAATGCACAGAAAGGTCATTATATAAAAAAAAAAAAAAAACAGTTGGTGGGGCAAAGTGATGAGGTGACTGTCAGAGACACTGAAGAGACACTTAATAAGTTGTGATTAATTTACTCTGAATAATGCATTGAAGTAAAGACATTTTCAAAGCATTATTTGGATTAAATTACTTACTGTTCCAAGGCTCATTTCACTAACCAGGAAGTGTATGGGGTGGGTAGAGATGAGTCTGTCCTTTCCAATACCTGTTTAGTCGTTGATATATACTGCTCCCAATCAGTTTCCTGGCAACTCAGGGTTAAGGTCCTGCATCTCAAGCTTTTGCCTTCACTTCATTGTTTTTAGTACTACAGCTTCTAGGATGTCTCCTAGTCAATATAGGCTGTATTTATCTGTGATAACAAGAACAACACATTTCAGCAGCAACAATGATCAAGTTTATTTCTTGTCCATTCCACATGTCCCTTGTGGGAGGGACAAGAAGGCCCTGCTTATCACAGTCATTGAGAAACAAGGCTGAAGGAGGTTCCACCTCAGCATGCTTCCCTGATCACAGGGGCAGGAGAAAGGAAGCACATCAAACCACATATCGACTCTTGAAGCTTTTACCTGGAAATGGCCCATCACACTGCTAATGCTTTATTGGCCAGAACAAGTCACATGGCCAGGCCTGGGCTTAAAAGGGAGAGTATGTACAATCTTCCTGCAGGGAAGTGCCCCAAATATTTGGAGACAATAATACAGGCTTCTGTAGGAAAGATTTGCCTGAAAGCAAAAAACCCATCTAAAAGTGGTTTAAATAATTGAGGGGTTATTTTCTCACACAACAAAAAGTCTGGAGATGGATCAAGGCCCAAAGAGGTAAATCTGGCATCTCAAACATGCCTTCGGGGATGCACTTTACTTCCATCTTTCTACTTTACCATCCGTAAGATGCCGGCAATATCTCCCTTCATAGTTCCAAGATGGCTGCAGCAGTGCCGGGCATCACAGGTAGACCAGCGATATCCAGAGAAGGATAGTAGTGTTTCCTCCATTAGTCTCATGTTGTTTTGTTTTTTGTTTTTAATTAAAAAATTAGGCCAGGAGTGGTGGCTCATGCCCATAATTCCAGGACTTTGGGAGGCCGAGGTGGGAGGATGGCTGGAGCCCAGGATTCAAGGCTGCAGTGAGCTGTGATAGTGCCACTGCATTGCAGCCTGGGCAACAGAGTGAGACCATGTCTCTAAAATAAATAAATAAGTAAGTAAAAATAAAATAAATTCATATTTCCACAGTCTGATTCAGGCACTGAGTCCAGCACTTATTCCAGGGTCTCATCCCAAAACTCATCATGGTTAATCACGTGACTCATCACAAAACTATTCTTGCAATTTTGAGAAAATCCTTCTCAGAACCCCAGCTTCCTTCCTTTTGGGTCCCATTAGCCGCAATGAAATCATATGTCCATGACTTAGCCAGTCATTGGCAAAAGGAATGAAACTACCTTGACTACCTTCTGGGGTAAGAACATATCTGAATTCCCTTTGTAGGAGCAACTCTGTTTTCTAGAAGAAATACGGCGCTGAGCATAAGAATCAGGTAAATGTAACCTTATTTCACCAATTATGGGAAGGTCCTTTTTTCAGAGTGCAAATAAAGAGGGACCACAATGTCCGTTAGTGAAAAGCCTTCATTTGTGCTTACGTAATTAATTTACAGTGGAACAACTATGGGCAAATAAAGCAGTCAAAACAGGCATTTAATAGGGAAGGATCATTTACCAAAGGGTCAGGGAAATAAGAAACTACTTTGGGTTGATATTACATCCGTCTCAAAAGAGTTGACCAAAAGAATTCACCGCTCCCTTCTCTGTGGTCCCCTGACTAGAGTCTCCATTCTTCATCATTTCACCCACCACACTTACCCTGCTTTATTGCCTTTATCTGTGTACCTGTCTGTCTCCACCTGCAAGACTGTAAGCTCCTTGAAAATATAATCTGTTTCATCTTTTTATTCCTGTGCATAATATAAAACAGTAGTGGCTAAAATCAATTGATAACTCAGTGTGTCCGAGAGCTCGTTCTAAATTCTAAATGAATTGACTCTTTAATATTCACAACATCCTATGAGGCATGTGTTATGATTATGTATGTTTTATAAATGAAGAGATGGAAAGTCAACAAGTTAAGTCCTTGACCAAACCCATATAACTATTAAGTGGGAGAGTTGGGTTTCAAATGAAGGCAGCCTAATTGGGTTATGTTTAGGACATTTGCCCAACAAATGGGTGAACCCAATATGCTTTAATATACAATAGGAAGGGGAGAGAGAGAACAAGGGTGAAAAGTGATAATCTTTTATTTACACATAGAATCTGAAATCAAGTATGATAGACTTATATTCCATGAGAGTAGAGATCGTGTATGTTTCACTCGTTTAGTGTGGTATCTCTAGCTTCTAGTACAGTCGGTCGCTGGCACACAGTATGTATTCAATAATTCCTGAAAGTGGGAGAGGAAGGCAGACGGGGGGAGGATGAAAGAAAGAAGGGCAGCAGGAAGTGATTGAACGAATAAACACAACCAATGACCTCTTTCTCTTGCTTTCTATTTTTCTTACCTTCTCTTCCTCCATTATTTTCATGCATAACTTTACTTCTTAAATCTACCTCCTGCCTAGGATAGGAGGAAGTGGTAGAGGCTCTAAGTGTCAAGGGTTCTCAAAGAGAATTTAAATGTAACATTGTTACAGAGTAGCAAGTCCTCTCTGCTGCCCTAGTTCATTTGGCTTTTGAAACAATGTGTCTTGTATGAAGTAGACTTTTCCTCAAGCTAAAACATTTTTTAACAATTTGGACTTGTGCTTTTTCTTCTAATTGTGTGCTGCTTAAAATGTCAAGGCAATGCAGGGATGCCAATTCTCACATGGGCATATTGATTTTTATAAAAATCAATGCAGGCTGGGTGCGGTGGCTCATGCCTGTAATCTCAGCACTTTGGGAGGCCAAGGCGGGCAGATCACTTGAGGTCGGGAGTTCAAGACCAGCCTGGCCAACATGGTGAAACCCTGTCTCTACTGCAAATACAAAAATTAGCCAGGCATGGTGGTGCACGCCTGTAACCCCAGCTACTCAGGAGGCTGAGGCAGGAGAATCACTTGAACCCGGGAGGCGGAGGTTGCAGTGAGCTGAGATTGTGCCACTGCACTCCAGCCTGGGTGACAGAGACTCTGTCTCAAAAAATAAAAATAAAAATAAAAAAAGACTGTCTCAAAAAGAAAAAAGAAAAATCAATGCAGAGCCATAGCCATAAGCAAATGAACAGCAATAATTAAAGGCTAGGAAATGACCACTGTCCATTGATGGGACTATTACTCCAAAGTCCCCCTACAAAAACTGGTTACATTTCACAGATAATAGTCTGTAAACACTAAAAGCACTATTTTCTCTTCTTGATTTCAGCACTATTGTCATAGGACTCTGCTTTCAAATATGGCTTCAAACAGCCATACAGATTTAACATTTCGGACTCAATCTTTAGACCGTACAGACTCCTCACTCTAGTTTCAATAAGCAAAGTACAATAGTGATGAAACTGAAGCATTGGATTCAGAATTCTAAGTGTTCCTATTCCTATAGGATGTCCGGGTTTCTGTTGTTAATTTTGTGGTTTTGATTCCTGTCTAGAAAGCTTTTTTTTTTTTTTTTTCACCCAGGCTGGAGCATGGGTCTCGGTCATGCAAGTCCACCTTCGGTTCAGCCTTCTCCTGCCTCAGCCTCCCAAGTAGTGGGAGTAGAGACAGGGTTTCACCGTGTTAGCCAGGATGGTCTCGATCTCCTGACCTCGTGATCCGCCTGCCTCGGCCTCCCAAAGTTCTAGGATTACAGGCGTGAGCCACCGCACCCGGCCTTAGAAAGCTGATTTTTAAAAGTATCTTTTTGTTCTAATTTTTTTTTAAGAGACAGTGTCTCATTTTGTCACCCAGGCTGGAGTGCAGTGGCACAGTTCTGCTCACTGCAGCCTCAACCTCCTGGACTCACCAGATCCTCCCACCTCAGCCTCCCAAGTAGCTGGGACCACAGGTGTGCACCACCACATCTGGCTAATTTTTTTTTTTTTCCTGTAGAAATGAGGTCTCACTATGTTGCTCAGGCTGGACTCAAACTCCTGGCTCAAGCAATCCTCCTGCCTCAGCCTCCCAAAGTGCTGGGATTACAGTCCTGAGCCACTGTGCCCAGGCTTTTGTTCTAAAATTGAACAAGAACTTCATGAGTATCCAAATATTCTGACATTTTGTTTGTTCTTCATTCTCAGATTACTTTGATTCCATTCAAATGTATTTGAGTCATTGGGGATTTGTTTTTTTTTCAAAAATGAATTCATTGACTTTTCTTCAGCCTGACTTTCTCCTCCTGGCTTCTCTCTTGGTTGATGGCACCATTATCCACTGTGATCCAGACCAACACCTCAGCCACTTTTGACTTCTCGCATTATTGCCTCATATGTCCAGTTAGCTGCCAAGTCCAATTGTTCAATCTCTAGAGCTGCCATTTTCTTTTCATTCTCATGTCAAGGACTCTAAGTCAGGCCTTCATCATCCCCTCTTAGAATATTGCAATGACCCTCAAACTGGCTTCCACTATTTGTCTCTTATCCTCCAACCCATCTTTTGTATTTTTGTTCAATTATTTTCCCAAAAGATTTATCATATTTCTCCCCTGCTCAAAAACCTACAATGGCTGATAATTGCCATTTTTTAGACTTTAAAAGTCAAACTCTTTAATGACATTGAAGACTCTTCTTCAGTTCATCCCAACCAACTCTAGCAACCTCATCTCCTATCACTCATCATCATTACCTTAATTATTCCTTCATAAACGTATTTTCCCCCAGATTTATCATGACAGTTCTTTTGTTTTTTTGTTTTTTGTTTTTTTGTTTTTTTTTTGAGACAGAGTCTTGCTCTGTCGCCCAGGCTGGAGTGCAGTGGCGCAATCTCGGCTCACTGCAAGCTCTGCCTCCCGGGTTCACGCCATTCTCCTGCCTCAGCCTCTCTGAGTAGCTGGGACTACAGGCGCCCGCCACCACGCCCGGCTAATTTTTGTATTTTTAGTAGAGACAGGGTTTCACCGTGGTCTCGATCTCCTGACCTCGTGATCCGCCCGCCTCGGCCTCCCAAAGTGCTGGGATTACAAGCGTGAGCTACCGTGCCCGGCCCATGACAGTTCTTAATTCTATCTGTCTGGTAAATTCCAAATTACGTTTCAAGGCCTTGCTCAAATGCCCTCTCCTTTTACGTAAACTTCCTTGTTCTCCAGGCAGAACTAATCCCTCCTTTCTGTGCTCCCATAGCATTTTGTTCAGATTCCTACTATGCCCCTTATTGGGTTCCCAGAAGCAGTTCATGAGAGGAGGATTTGTAGGGAAGGGTTTTGTTAAGGAAATGCCCCCCAAAGAGTCTGGCAAGTGAATGAGGGAAGTAAGACAGGGAAGAGAAAGAGACTAAGCAAGGGTGAGAAATTTGGTGAAAGTCCCAAGACGAGTAGCCCAGCTCAGTTCCATAGGGGAACTCTGGACATTAATTGATGTCCTTCTCTAAGACAAGGGAGCTGAGCTTGCTTTCTTCCACACTGAGCAGTCACTAGCTAGGGATTCAGTTCCCAAGCACTTCTTGCTCTCTGCATGCATTTGTACACAGCAGCCCAAGGACAGCCACCAAAAGAGAGTCACAGGTGCAGGCCAATGGCAGCAAAAGCACTTCAGAGTGGATGGAAGAACACACAGAAATGGTAAAAGAGATCCCAGAGTACCTGGGAGGAGGCTGACGATGTCAGCTATGCTTCTTAGTATAGTCTGCTTTGTATACACCTAATCATGCACTGTCATCCCCTGCCTCCAGCCAGTGGATGCTGAAGTACTTGGGAGCAAAGACTGCATCTTACTCATCCTCACGTCCCTACAGCAGGCAGGATATCACTTTGCACCTGGAAGTTGCTTAAATAGGATTTATTGATTCAAATGGAATATTCCTTGTGCAACGTTTTGCTTCTACTAATCGTTTTGCAGGAATTTTTTTTCCCTAGCTGGTTTTAGGTCAACAACAATAAAACATGTGAGTTCTGGAGTTTCAAAACCTCAAATCTTCAACTTTTCACCTCGCACTTTTATTCCTGGGACAAAAACTTGCTCAGCACATCTCCTCCTAAATTCCAAGACAGCCTGCTTGTTCTGTTCAGTCAAGAATGCCAACCCAAGAAACATTTTTGAAGGATCACAGTCAACGTCATTGCCAAAAGAAGAAGCTCTTGGCACACAAAGAACCTGGTTCAATATGAGATGCCAGATGGTGATTTCAACTTCAGCTAAATTCCTGCTGAGAAGTGTTTGAACTGCAGATGAGAAAATCTTCTATGACAAATTTCCAAGTGTTAGAAGCTTCAGAGGAAAATGGCAAGTGTTGATACCCTCCCTCCCCACAACCACTACCACCAACCACATGCACACATACCACAGAACATACCTGCATCTGGTAGCTAAGATTCCAACAAAGATGCCTCTGCCTTTTAAAAAGCCTATGGACCCTGATTTGATTTTTACTAAAAGTATATTAACTGAGTCCATTGGAAACAAATACCATTTGATTAATATGCAGTGTTTTTTCAAAGGGTGTGTTCCCTTATATCGGAGATAACTCTCTCCTGTCTTCCAGTAATTCCATTGTTAATTGATAATTAATTGATAGTCAACTGATACTCAGTGTATCTCCCCTCCCTAAATACTTTCAAATTCCAGGAGATATATGTGAGGCATAAATTGATGGTGCTCTGCCCGGATGCCCTTGAATCTCTTTTGCTGGTTCTGTGTGCCCACGCCCCAGCTTCAGTGTATTTTGCTTTCTAATGATTAGCTTCTGCAACTATCTTCAGAGGGTTGCCCTTGAACTACTGGCGTTTCACCGGTTTGCACAGAGAACTGAAAGTGCCCGGGAGCTTACTGTGGCCCTGAGGTGCCCACAGCCAATGAGTTACTGGTACAGGAAATTGAAAGCCCAGCTCCCCCGAATCAAGTCTGGGAAAACTGTGAGGTGTAATATATGCCCCAGAGCTCCAGTCAGCAATAGGCTGAGACTGGGACTCTGCCTGAATAACACCTGCACTTGGCTTTTTCCCTCCTTCTTTCCCTGTGTTGCTCCTGCTTCCCCACATACCCCCTTGGAGGTCTCTCCTGTAACACACCTTTCATATGACTCATGTACAAATCCTCGTCTTGGGATCTGATTCTGGGAAACTGACCTATGATGATTCTGGGCAATGGGAAAGTTCGAGTATCCTGCTAATAAAGAAAACAGAAATTCTTTCTAGAGCAAGGAACATATGCATACCTACGTTATCAATCAAAGTCTCAGAAGGAAATAGTGGATAAAGTCAAAGTAGGTATTTGGAGAAAGGTTAGTAATAAAGGGACTATTTACAAAGGTGTGGACTGGGTTCAGAGAAACAAGGATAAGTGCCCACCTGGAAGCTAGGATCAGGAGGTGCCATTGCCAACTCTAGGCCTCACTGGTAAAAGGAGAGTGTGGCTTTGCAAGCTGGTGACAGAAATGTGTGGAGAGGCTGTGAGACACGAGCTGTGACTTTACAGGTTGCAGCCAGCCTGCAGAGACCCTGCAAGGAGTAAGCACCAACCTTATGCTCCATCTTGCCTCCAATCTTGTCAGCGCTACCCCATCAGCTGAACATAATGGGAACTAGGGCTTGAGGGAGCCTGTTAACGTAGTACATCTAGGTTAGCCTCTTGGGGCATACAGCAGGTGGAGAAGAGTAGGGAGAGGATCTGAAGGGGCAAACAGAAGCCTTTCAGCACACTTGCCTACCTATCTTACACACACACACACACACACACACAGAGTTTGGCTGGTTCTTGATCTTCACCTGTGACCAGATACACCTAAATAAACACTACTTTTCTCTCTGCTGACCTTGTTTCCTTCTATATTATTTGTTTGCACATTGAGGGACCCAGAGATAGGCTGCATGATGTGTGAGAAGGGAACATCAAAAATCAAGTGACAAAATACATTTTTATTTAAGTCTGAGTATGGCATTCGGGTATCAGCATAACCCCAGCACTTCAGCCTCTAAGACATTTTATGTAGAGTGAAACATGACTCACAGAGCCCACTGCCGTAAGATTTATCATCACTTTGACCTCAGTATTTTAGTACAAAGAGGTCTAAACTACGTCTTTAGAGAATTACACCCATTCTCTCACAGTTGAAAACAAAATGCAAATCAAAGATCTTTATGTTGCTTTTTGTAATGCCCTATCTAATCGCTTTCTCATCAGTCCAGGTGCAAAGATGTCCTCGTTATTCAGTTTACTCCCAAATGTTCTCATTATTGAAAGCAATGCTCTCTTCTTAGTGGGCTCATTTTCTGTTTTTGAAATGGTCACTTTTCTTGGATTTTGGCTTTGGCTTGATTCACAATATAAAGCATTACAAAGTGTGTAGAGTGGGGAAAAAAGGTCACTCAGTTATTTTAAGGCCTTTGAGATTAATCACGGCAGACAGCTTGGGTCCTTGGGATGCTGGCAGGAGCTGATGTGGGTAGGATGGAGGATGGAAGGTGGAGAAGCACTCCTTCCATGGATTCCTGGAGGGCAGGCAAGGCCCAGCAGCTACTGCCTTCTTGGCCTCCAACCCTCTCTCTGCTGGTACCCTTCAGATGCCAATACAGCTGAGTCAAAAACAGGTAGGGTGTGCTTTAACAAATGGCCTACGGGGTTGTCATTTCTAAGCATTAAAATAGTCTATACTGGGGCCAGGCAGGGTGGCTCACGCCTGTAATCCCAGCACTTTGGGAGTCTGAGGTGGGCGGATCACGAGGTCAAGAGTTTCAGACCAGTCTGGCCAACATGGTGAAACCCTGTCTCTACCTAAAAATACAAAAATTATGGGAGGCTGAGGCAGGAGAATTGCTTGAACCCAGGAGGCAGAGGTTGCGGTGAGCCGAGATTGCGCCATTGCATTCCAGCCTGGGCAACAAGAGCGAAACTCCGTCTCAACAACAACAACAAAAATTAGCTGGGTGAGGTAGTCCCAGCTACTCCGGAGGCTGAGGCAAGAGAATCACTTGAAACTGGGAGGTGGAGGTTGCAGTGAGCCAAGATTGCACCGCTGCACTCCAGCCTAAGCAACAGAATGAGACTCCATTTCAAAAAAAAAAAGAAATATGAAAGAAAGAAAGAGAGAGAAAGAAAGAAAAAGAAAGAGAGAGAGAGAGAGAGAAAGAAAGAGAGAAAGAAAGAAAGAGAGAGAAAGAAGAAAACAAAATAGTATATATTGGGCTATTTTCTTCAGAAATGTTATGTCTAATCATATTTTCAGGGTCCAATGGACTTAAAGGATGGTGATTGTTTAAAAATGTTAGTAAACACTGGGTTTCATTCCATGGCAGCTGTCTGAGTCAGCCATAAGCCCTCTCAGGAGGCGACTGCTGAGGTGGACAGGTCAGGCCTAGGGGTGTCATGCATCCACTGTGTGATCCTGAGCAAGGCACCAAAACTTCCTGAGCACAGCTTTCTTTTAACAATAATGGAATTGGGTTGGACAGATTCCGAATCCTCTTCTTGTTCTGACACTGCATTTGTGGCAGCCACTAGCCCCGTGTGGCTGGACTGAACTGAGATGTGCTGCAAGTGCCAAGCACACACCAGATTTCAAAGGTTTAGAACAAAAAAAAATGTAAAATATCCCATTACTACTTTTTATGTTGATTACATGTTGAAGTGATCATATTTGGGGGTATATTGGGTTAAATAAAATCTAAAAATTAATTTCACATGTTTTTACTCTTTTAAATGTGGCTACTAGAAAATTTTGAACTACATGTGTGGCTCACATTATATTTCTACTGAACAGAAATGTTTTAAAATGTATGTTTCTGGGTTGCCATTTCTTTTGTGTGCACATGAAATTCTAGAGAATTCAAAGTAGTCTTGCTTGGGGAGAAATGTTTAATTTTCCATTCCAAACTCTTCTAACAAAAAAGTAAAGATTTCATGTCATATTGGTTAAGTGTTTAAGAGTGTATGAGGGAGGGGCCGGGCATAGTGGTTCACTCCTGTAATCCCAGCACTTTGGGAGGCCGACATGGGCTGATCAGCTGAGGTCAGGAGTTCGAGACCAACCTAGCCAACATGGTGAAACCTCATCTCTACTAAAAATACAAAAATTAGCTGCGCGTGGTGGCGCATGCTTGTAATCCCAGCTACTTGGTAGGCTGAGACAGGAGAATTGCTTGAACCCGGGAGGCAGAGGTTGCAGTGGAGGAGCTGAGATTATGCCACCACTGCCCTCCCGCCGGGGTGACAGAGTAAGACTCCGTCCCAAAAAATAAATAAAAACAAATAAAAATAAAATTTAAAAAAACAGTGTATGAGGGAGGGAACGCCAATGTTTCTTAAACTAACATTTCATTTCCTCCCCCTTTCAAATGAAGCTACAGTGGCAGTCCTTTGGCACTCACAGTCTTTAGAACAGTAGACCATTGCCAGCATCCAGCCACATGAAAAGGGATAATTCCAAAAGTAAAGATCAACCCCCACCCACCCATCCCATGTATACATATGTAACATCTCTTCTCCACGTGAATGCCAAGTATTTGGAAAGTACCTGAGTGCTCAGCCCATGGGATCCAAAAGACACATGAGCAATAACCACTTCCTGCTATGCTTCAATTGCTGGGCCAAACAATGAACAGAGACAAGGCATTCAATACACATGAGGACTGACGATCTGGGCTGAAAGAGCAGCAGAGGGAAGATCAGAAGGTCTACATGAGCAGAGTGGAGGGAGGGTAGGTTTCCTGCAGACACTGAGGATATATATATTTGCACTGATCAGGAAGGACTTTGAATATCAGGAAAAAGATCTAGGACCTGATGTGAAAAGCAATGGTCAGAATGATCAAATAGAAGTCATGTTTTAGGGAAATCATTGCTCTCTTCTTGCCATGCTGTAGCTCGTGTATGTCTCCCAACTGGAGAATGTAATTAGAGTCCATTGCCACCTAACATCATTCCCTTAGTGTCTCATGAGTGCATATTTTTACCTTCCCAAAGGAGAATGATGCATTCCTCAAGGGCAAGAACCAAGGTTGATTTTTGCTTCATTTTGTTTTGTTTGAGACAGGGTCTTACTCTGTCACCAGACTAAAGTGCAGTGGTGTAATCGTTGTTCACTGCAGCCTTGACCTCCTGGGCTTAATTGATCCTTCTATGTCAGTCTCCTGAGAAATTGGAACCAGAGGCACGTGCTACCCAGCCTGTCTAATAAAAAAAGGGGAGTAGAGAAGTGGGGGGGTCTCACTGTGTTGCCCAGGCTGGTCCTGAACTCCTGAGCTCAAGCCATCCACCCACCGCAGCCTCCAGAAATGTTGGGATTACAGGTGTGAGCCACCATGCCCAGCCTGATGTTTATTTTGAACATCGTGTGACTTTCAGGACAGTATTAGGCACAGGGTAGGCAATCAACGCTTACTTAAAAAAATAAATTTTATGGAATCCTGGTTTCCTCTTCTTTCATTTTCTTCATAAGGAAAATGAACAGAGAATCCTAATTTCTAATAGGTGTCCGCCAGGGGCAAAAGTGTAAATCAGTTTGCCTTCTGTCACCTTCCCTTCCCTTTTCTATACTTTTCCTCTTTCTTCCTGGGTTCTTAACCACCAACATTTTGCTGCTGGAACTCTTAGTCCTGGACTTGTATGTCTGGAACTCAAATTTCTCCCTTTTTCCTTTCCTCATTCATCTTCCTTAGGGCCTTGGGGAGATCACTGATGTCCCTTTCTTTCACCGAGTGAGGTCCTGGGCCAGACTATAACTGATTATCTACTTTAACAATTTGGCTGTCTTTGACACAGCTCTGCAACTTGCCTGAAAACTGTCCTGCTGAGTTCAAACGGTCACAGAAATAAGAAAGATATTGATTAAAGAAGTTTAGAAGGAGCCAGGAATTGCTACATGAGTGACAGGCTGTTTGACTATTCTGTGAATGAAAAATAGTTTATACCTAACTGTGACTTGGGAGAGGGTAGACTATGTTTGGTTAGAACCTTTTTTTGACTAAGAAAAAAAAAATAACTTTTCAGGTCCCAGGAAGTTTACAAAGCCTGACTTTCTCTCTCTCTCTCTCTCTCTCTCTCTCATTTGTCATCTTGACTCTAAACTGATAATTTCAAAATTACTTCAAGAAGACACAAAGAGTAGGCCAGGCGCAGTGGCTCATGCCTCTAATCCCAGCACTTTGGGAGGCCAAGGCAGGATCACTTGAGGTCAGAATTCAAGACCAGCTTGACCAACATGGCGAAACCTTGTCTCTACTAAAAATTCAAAACTTAGCCAGAGGTGGTTGTGCACATCCGTAATCCCAGCTACTTGGGAGGATGAGTCAGGAGAATCTCTTGAACCCAGGAGGCCAGGAGGTGGAGGTTGCAGTGAGACAAGATTGCACCACTGCACTCCAGCCTGGGCGACACGGTGAGACTCCGTCTCAAAAAATAAATAAATAAATAAATAAAAAGAAAAGAAACAAAGAGTAACTTTCTCTTCCCTGGATTATTCTTTAGTTAACGTTTTAGAGCTTTAACCATCTGAGAGAGCCAGTTCAGTACTGTGAGATATGGCAGAAAAGCCTTCAAAAACTTCATGTACAAATACTTCAAGGATCCTAGGTCCTCGAACAAGGTTCTTGTAAAGTGAGAGTAAAAATCAGAGGCAGATAAACTGCAACAGATAAGAGTGAAGTTTTGTTTGTAAAGGGTAATAACTCTGAAGAAACATTTACATTTCTTTTTTTCTCTCTTATACTGGTTATAATGTAGAACTGGAGCCTGATTGCTACTTCTGCTGTTATTTTGTGTTTAACAGAGAAGATCAAGTGATGGGCTCTAAAGGAAGTCTCTGCCTTTTTTTCCCCGTGACTCCAGTTTGGACTAAGACTAACCATTTGTTCAACGCAAACCAAATTGCAGGCCCATTGTGTTAAATAAATGATCTTTCTTGGTAGGGTTGCTCTTGCCAACCCACACCACGCAGTAATGATGCTCCATGCTTTCCCTCCTTTGTAGCAAGGCTGGAGGTGATCCCAGTTTCCAGTCCCAGCGCTAACTCCACCCCACTTACTCCTCTCCAGAAAGCACATCTTGTGTTTTTCAAGTTACACAACCCCCAGCAATTCTGATCTTCCTGCACAGGGAGTGAATGCCACTTCCAATATCCCCTGACCCCCAAGAATCACTGTTTTAAACTAATGATCAATATCATCCTTAAGGATTTTTGCAGGTTAAAAAGTGATGCTTGAAGAGGTAACCAGTAGGATGAGGCTTCCATGGCAGAGATTAGGTGAAACAAGAAAGACACCTCTTCATTCTTACCTTCCAAGACTGTTGGCTGTTTTAGTGCCCAGTGAGCATTATTGTCTGTCTTACAAGATGACCTCTATGTAAGTATACTGGTAACAGGTTAGCTATCCTCTTAATGAACTGCGTGTGTGTGTGTGTTGTATCATTATTACTGGATGACTGAACAACTATGCATTCAGTGTATGAGTGTGTTTGTGTGTGCGTGTGTACTTATTCAAGAGTGTTTAAAAAGGAGAGCGGAGCATAAATCTCTCTTATTCTGCAGGCACGCTTATATACCATGTTGAAAGAAGAGAGCCTGGGCTTTTGAATAAGACTGAGCTGTTTAAAATTTTTAAAAAATATTTTTGAGATAACTGTAAATTCGCATGAAGTTGTAAGGAATAATAGATTCCCTATAGACGCTTCACGCAATTTTTCTCAATGGTAACATTTTGCATAACTGTAGAACAATATTACAATCAGGAAATGGACATTAGTGTAGTTCAAATGTCTTATTCAAATTTCATGAGTTTCACGTGCTCTCATTTGTGAGTGTATATTCAGTTCTATGCAATTTTGCCAGATATGTGATCTTCTTTTGAATCACAGTTCTGTGGAGTTCCTGCTGTGTGATCCTGAGGAAGCTCTTTGACTTCTGGGAGATCCATTTTCCTCATCTGCAAAATAATGTCTGCCTCCTAAGGGTGATGTGAGAATTAGGTAAGATAATTTCTGTCGAGTTTCTAGCACACTGGATTCTCAAGGAATGCTGGTTTCCTCGTGTCTATTGCTTGTTCTCTCGGTAGAAAGGGAGCTATCACCAGTTTCTTGCTAAAATAACCAGACTTGTGGGTTGTAATCCATCAGGCGGATCCTTCAAGGGCAACACATTTAACCCTGCGGCTGAAAGATGACCATGGCCTGGACTTGGGATCCTATTTTACTGCAATAAGATCAGAAGTGTAGGGATGGGGGAGTGAGAACGGAGACTCTGGGGTAGGGGTAGGAGGCAGTTAATATCGAGCAACTGTTGGGCTGGGAACCACCAACTCCAAGGAGTTTCCGTCCTGTGTGGCTTGCGACCGAGGGTTAGCTTCACCCAGATAAGGCTGCACAGGGGCGGGAGCCTGTGAGGACGTGGTGGGCAGGTGCGGAAGGCAGTGTAGACCTGGCAGGAGGGTCGCCCTCGCTCTACAGGGTTCTGAGTCACTTCTAGAGCCCTTCTGCCTCCTGAACATCCTTTCCAATGTTGACGGCCAATCGACACCCGAGGGCTGGGAAATCCAGGGCCGCCCGGGAGCAAAAAAGGTACAGGGATCCCCCGCTTAAAGTCCCGCTTGCTGAAGGCGGGGGCCCTTCCTCCGCGCGAAGCCGCTGCTGCCCGGGTGTCCGCGGTGCGAGTGAGTGTGGGCGTGTTGGGAAAGAAAGGGAGGCGGATAGGCAGGGGGCGAGGATGGCAGCGCCAGCCCCAGCTCGGCGGCCACCTCGGGGCGCCAACCTCCTCCACCCGCACCCGGAGCCCCGGCGTTTCTAACTTCAGATCTCGGAGGCGGGCGCTCGGAGTGGGAGGGCGCGTCCGCGAGGGCTCAGGCGGCGCCGCCCGCTCCTCCCTCGGTTGCCGGAGCCGCGCGGGCCGCAGAGGAGGAGCCGCGCCGGGGCTGGCGTCGCCCTGACTCCTCCTCCCCGCGCGGGCCCGGCCCTTCCTCCCCGGCGTCCAGAGCTCCGGGTGGCCGCGGCCGAGCCGGGAGCCGAGCGCGCTGGGCGCGGCCGTCCCGCCGCCGCCGCTGCCGCCGCCAAGCCCGGAGTGCGCCAGCGGTCATGGTTCCCGCGGCGGCGCCGGGCGCCTGAGCCCCGGGACGCAGTAAGTGGCGCAACCCCGGGGACCCGGACCCACGGCCTGGGGGTGCACGGAGGCCTCGCGCTGCCCCCGCGCCGTCGGCGAGGCCCTGAGAGCCTGGAGCGAACTGGGCACCGGATCACGCGGGGGTTCCCATTTGGGGTCCGGGGCCAGGGCGGGCGCAATCCCTGCGGGCCGGGAGGAAGCGGCGGCCGGGTGGGAGGACGAGGCGGGGTCGGGGCGCTTCGGAGGCGGGAGGAGGGGCCGGTCCGGGAGGCGCGGGCTGCGCGGGCTGCGCGGGCGGGGGGCGGGCCGGCGGGGGCGGGGAGGATGTGCGCTGCAGCCCGCGGCCCCCAAGAGCCGCGCTTTTGTAAGAGCTGGCCCCTTACATATGGAAATGACGCTCGCGCGGGTCCCCATTCGCGTCCTTTTGAAGGACGCCCGCCCGGAACCGCTGCGCCGACTGCGAAGTATTGTCCCGTTTCTCCAGCCCTAACAAAGCGTCCTCCTTCGCTTTGCAGAGCGCTGGAGGCGGGCGGCCGGCTGTGCGGGCGCTCCGGAGAGACCGACAGAAGGTAGGCGAAGGCGGCGGGGCCGGGGGAGCGCGCTGCCTGCCCACACAATGGGGTGTCTGAGGTTTCTGGTAGTGGCGGTGGGCAGGCGAGTTGAGGACGCATCGCAGGTGGCCAGGGACTTGGGAGGCGCGCCCGTCCTGCGGCCGCACCTCCGCTTCCCCGCCCGGCAGCACCGCTGGGTTTGGGCACCTCCAGTACGCCCGACCCCCCAGCCGCCTGCCCGGAGCTGAAAGCCGCTTCTGTGCGCTGTCCGAGAGCAGACTTGAGTCCCCGAGGGAGCAGAAGGGGTGGTGGTTCCGTTGGCATGTGCCGCCCGCACAGCCTTGTGATTGAGACGCTGAAGAGGAAACTGCGTGGGGAAACCCGAGGTGTTAGCCTGGGCTGTCTGAGTAGCGGAGAGCTGCTTGGAGCCCGGAAAGTGGAGATTTTGGGAGGTGTGTGGGGTCGATGCGCGTAAACAGTTTCCCAGTGTAATGCCCAGGAGAAGGGGAAAGAACAAAATGACATTTGGTTATTGCCTAAAAGGTGTGGCATGGAGGTATGGAGTGTCGGGGAAGGAAGCTTCCAGCGGCTAGGCTTCTGTAGCTGCCGAAGCGGCCCCTGACAGAAGGACACTAGGTGATGGGAACAGTTACTGCTTACAGCTCTCGCTGCGAAGTTAAGAGATAGAGACGGAAAGAGGCATTTTCCCTAACCCCAGCCCTGACAACCCGAGGTGAAGGCACCAACAAAATGGGGGCTGGAAAGACTGCCCTACCATATATCATGTTTCCAGACAACTTGGATATTATGAGCTCTGCTTTCTGCACCTAACTAGGACAGATCCTTTCCTGGTGTTGTGGACTTCTAAGATGGGCTTGCCATACAGCTCAACTCCTGAATTTATTACATCGAAACAGATTGCGTAGTCGTCTTTTGTGACTGACGTGGTAGCTTTGTAGGATGAGAATCCTGATAAAGTCCATCCTGACACATGAGGGAAGCCCCTGGAACCACGACGTTTCTTAGTTAGGTCCCCGTCAAGACCATAACATAACACATATGTTTGCATGCTTCCGGAGGCTTGATGCTCTAACAAGGAAAATTGCTTTTTTCTGTCAGTTTAATTTTACCTTGAGTCTTCTCTCGTGTGAGCATATTATATAGGTGGCTGACCTGGAATATTGGTGGCCCTTGCTCTGGAGTTGAAGGGAGCTGTGCGGATTTCCAGAGTGTGTATAGGAGGAACATTACAGGCTGGCTGAAAAAAGAGTTTGTGTGTTGTGGTCTCTTCAGCTGTTGTCAGTGTCCTTTGGGAGGTGATGTGAACTGCCCGGGAATTTGTTTGCAGATTTGTTTATTTTCCCTGTTCTCTGGTGATTCTTTAGAGGGAAGCATTCTACAGAGTGGGGAAAAGGTAGGATGAATGTTCCACAGGGTTGGACATCGGCAAAGTTATTACCAATACAGGGAAAGGCTTCACAGGGGGCAATAGAGAGGAAGCCATCATACTCACAGTCTTTGCATTAAAATGTCAAGGATCAGTCATTTTAATAAGCACTTGCTCAGAATGGCGTGGGGTTCTTTTTTCTTATTTCTTTTTCATTTTAGATGTGTAATGACCCTTAATATCAAAAGATGTTAACTGTCACAGAGGGGGAGAATAGGGCTCCAGTGAATTCTGAACAGCCAATCTTAATTTAATAGGCAGTATTCTTATCATGAGTCAAATGTTCAAATAAATTGTTTTAAATGTCACTGCAAATGACTTTCTAAACTAACATTTCAAAAATATTGATGCTTCCATTTTATGTTGATAATGAAAATACATTTTATCAGTCTTACATTGATAAAGGGTGGGCAAGCTTAGCCAGAGCATTTTAGGATTTAAACAGCATAAAGCCTTTTTAAAAGGCTTATTTTTATAGATGCCAATTCATTTGTAAGCCAATAAATTATCTGGTTTGAATTCTGGCTATTGAACTTGCATCTGTTGGGCAGGGGCTTATGGAGAGACTTAGTGAAGCTTGCAAAAAGATTTTTATCCTATCTATGAATAAAATAGAATTTTGAAAAGATTATGAGATTCTGAAAGTGAGCATCCTTGTTTGAAATTAGGACACTTCTTTATTGCAATTTAAGTCAGCAATTAACCATTTATTCAAGCTTTTGGATGGAAAAATTACAAAGCATCTATCTATACCCTAATGCTCACTTTAAAAACAAAGTTGGGAAAATATTGTTCATAGACGTGAGAAGAGAAGATCACCTTCACTTACACCTCAGGGTACCATACTCATAGCCTCAGGCATCCTAAATTAATGTGAGTCAATATGGCTCAAGAAGTGGAAGTTGTTATAAGCTTTCTCCTTTTTTTTTTTGTAACAAACATGCAGCTCTGTTTTCTGCTTCTGTAATTTACTTAGTAGTTGATTACAGGTTATTGAATGCACATTGTGCCAGGCTAATGGTGTTTGTTGTTGTTGTTGTTGTTGTTTTCCTGTAGCTAACCTGAGTTAACTACTTGATTAGGTAATCTACCAGTTATTAGGTTGAACAAAAGCATGGGTTTATTACATCCTTCAGGACAGTAAAATAATAAAGGTTGCTTACATTTTCGAATAAATGCTGATAGGATTCCCTTAGTTAAATATTATAGTGTAGTTGACAAAGGTTGTTCTTTTTCTTTTTTTTTTTTTTTTTTTTTTTTTTTGAGACGGAGTCTCTTGCTCTCTCCTGGGCTGGAGTGCAATGGCGGGATCTCGGCACACTGCAACCTCCACCTCCCAGGTTCAAGCGACTCTTCTGCCTCAGCCTCCCGAGTAGCTGGGATTACAGGCGCGTGCCACCACACCTAGCTATTTTTTTCTTTTTGTATTTTTAGTAGAGACAGGGTTTCACCGTGTTAGCCAGGATGGCCCCGATCTCCTGACCTCGTGATCCACCTGCCTCAGCCTCCCAAAGTGCTGTGATTACAGGCGTGAGTCCCCGATCCCGGCCATTTTTTCAAATTTATTTAATGTGACTTTTTTCCTGTGCATTTAAGCTTTTATGTTATATTTTTATATCATGATTTCATTCACAGTGATATCGTTGTGCTTTTGGTATCCAGCTAGAAGTGAGACACTGAGCAGAGAGGAGGCATTCTGACAGTAATCAGTTTGCTGCTAAGCAGCACTGGTTTTTGGCGGAAATATTCTCCTACATAAACTCGTAAACGGCTGCAACTGCTTTTTCTATTGAGCTTTTACTAAACTTGAATTTATCCTTGTCACTCTTTCCTTTTATACTGAAATTAGTCCAATATGGTGAGCCTGAAAATCTTTGCAGCCAATTAAAGTATTTGCAGAAAAGAGAGAAGAAAAAGAAACACTTTAATTTGATCATTGGCGTTACTAGGCTCCGACTTGCCAAATGGTGAAAGCTAAAGGCATAAATGGAGAGCTTTGCCCAAGTGGGGTTTGTCGGTGTTCATCACATCAGCTGTAGAGTAAGTAAATGAGTCACTGGTGGTCACTGCCTGGTCTGTGGACCCCCAACAGCTATGTCTGCACACAAGTCCAAAAGCATCTATTATGATGCCCTCTCAAGGAAAGCAGCTGAGCCGAGAGGGGCATGCAGACATTCTGCAGAGCTCTTCAGCTGCTGAACCATCTGGATGGGAAATAAAAGGCCTGGGCTAGGGGCTTTGGCATTGTGCATATTTATTATTTGGTTTTCACTTGCCAGACTTTGTCCCCTTTTCACTCCCTCTGGCCCAGAACAGACATCCCCTTTAGCTGGGGTGTCATTCTTACAAGCTCCTTTCTGTACCTTGGTTGAACACTGAAAAGTTCATAAATCCACATATCCACTCATGATTCTAGCCACACCTCCACCTATTTCGTTTGCAGTCCTATTTGGCACTGTAATTTCATCAGCTGGGGTAATGAACACCACTGTCAGAGTCGGCAGTATTTTGGCAGCCTTATTTTGAGTTATTTGGAAGGAAAATGCTCAGAATAATTGTCATTATGGGTGGTTATTGAGTGGTAAATGTTTTGATTAATGGTTCTGTGCATCTGCTTCTTATTTAATCATCCCCAGTTGGAACTCCAAAATATTGCCCATACTGGTTCTTTCATTCCGAAAGAGTCATAAAGCTGTCTAACAATTTGATTGGAAAGGTAGATGGTGAGGAGAGGCCCAGGTTTATTATGGCAGGCGTCGTAACACTGGAGCTCTTCTTTGCAATTTGAAGGAGAATTTCTCACTCAAAATGTAACTTTCTTAATCTCTGAGTAAGATTCCTGCCTCTGTTGGGTACCAGTTAGGGTCTGACTCTGAAAAGCATTGGATTGCACAGATTATACATACTTAAGTGTTTATTCAGGGGAGGTCATTTACAAATTACCAATTCCTGGACAATGCCCATTATTGAAGATATGGGACGCTTCATGATCATTTTTATATAAGAATTTATTTCTTTCATGCCCTAAATCTCAAAGCTGCTTTAGAAAAAAAAAGGAATGTGTATTCTATTTGTATATCCCTGGTGCCTTGTAGGCTATAATTATTCAATAAATGGATCAAGAGAGGTAGGGAGGAAGGAACTCTGCTTCTCAATTCCAATTTGGAAAAGTCTGTGGCCATGGAGTGTTCTGTGGGGATTTCTACTACTTAGTACTGTTGAACTGGCTAACACACAAAGGTGGAGATAAGTGGTTTGCCAATGGCATCATTTCAGAGGTCTCATTCATGTGTTCTATGTGCATGTGTAGGATTGAGGGATAATATAATTGAGTGTCGCACTAGAGTTCAAATCTTGGCTCCACCCTCATTTTGTTCAAGGAGATTAGTGCTGTATCCTTGGACAGTTGCTTAATTTTGTCAAGCCCCAATTTCTACATCTTGCAAGGGAAAATGAGAATATCCACTTCTAAGAATTGGGAGGATTAAACGAGATGATATACATAAAGTACTTAGTTTAGGCCAGACTCATAGTAAATGTTCAGAAGTAATTCCCAATTACAGTGCAGCTTTCTGCTTTTATTTGACATTAAATTTATTAATAACCTGCTTTTAAAGATAGAGGAAGCTCTGAACATTACCTGCTGCCATTATCATTTAGTAATATGATGATGTTTATGTACATAGTACACTCCCTGCCCATTCTCAGTCTGTTCTATAGCATTTCATATCTCCTGCTTTGCTTCTTTGGATCTGTAGATGATTCACTTGTTAGCTCCTCTTCAGTTTACCACTCCTTTGTAGCTGCAAGTATTCTTTTGGTTATCTTAAATTCCCTCTTGTATCAGCTTTCTCTGGGATTAGCCACTCTCGCTTGCTTGCCACATTTAACTCTCACAACAAACCTTCCAGATGGATATTGTTATTCTCATGCTGTAATTGAGGGGACTTGAGAAAGGTTTTAGTATAGATTCTCCTCCAAAGTTTCATCCCATACCAAGACAACGCAGCCAAAGTTTGTGAATCCATTTACGTAATTACTAGCCTATTGAATTAAACCTCAGACAGCGCTGCACGGTGCAGATTGGCAGTTGGTGTTGGCTTTCTACTTCTTGCTTATGAGGCTGAAAATGCCTTTGAGGAAGGGTGGGATGGGGGAAGTGGAGGTGTATAGGTGTAAGAAATAGGCATTCCAAAATTTTCGTATGCCCATTTCTGTATACCTCATTTAGGGTACGTTTCCTCTCAAGGAGTGATCCATACAGGAAGTCGATCCATGATATTTACCAAATCCCTGGCGTGAAGAACAGACTGACTGTACTATGCATTTGGGGGAGGATATAAAAGAAATAGGAGCGTGGATCTTACCGTTAAAGAACTTTCTGCCAAGTGGGGAGAAAAAAAATTCTTGCACATGAAATTACTGATGAACATTTGGGAAATAATATCAACCAGTAAAAATGCCTTCTGTGCCAGATGAGCACTGACAACTTGTCACCATGCGTAACATCTCCTGGATGTTTCAGCGTGAGCATTTGTTCCACAGGGGTGGTGCTTGTCTCCCCTTCAGTCAAGCACAGTGTTTTGAGAAGGAAGGAGATGAAATAAAGAGATAAAGAAAAGAAAGCTGCCATAAAATGAAAGAGGTTTGATTTAGTGAAAATCCAATGACCTCCCAAAGAGTGGGGCATGATAGTATATCACATTCAACACCGTGGATAAGATCAGGGCTTCTCAGTACGTCAGTGTTTTATTCCTCTTTTTCATTGGTTTAAGATGGGCAAATCCCCGCCCCTTAAAAATAATTTTTTAAAAGGAAAGTGTTAGAATTCTTTCGCTTTTGAGTTTTTAAACATATATGCAAAATGAAGCAAAAGAAGAGTCTTGCTTTTATGAAGTCGGTCAGATAACAGCCCAGGGGCCTGTAAAACTCAGTGAGACTAGGAGCTATGGCAACACTGAAAATCCTGGAGCACCTTGGGGATTCTCAGCAGATCTTAGTTGACAATAAACTGGTGGACTCTAAGTGAATCTCGTTAGCGAACTGTTGGCCTTGTCTAAATTCTTAACTCCTGTGGCTTTGCATAACAACTTGGTGTTTCTTTTCTGAGGCTTTGATGTTTATATAACACTCTCAACTTATTTTGAAAACATTTACATAGTGATTAGTTAACCCAACAGACCAATCCTGGGAAGACAGCCAGAGCCTGCAGCACCTTAGTAACAGAAAAACTGATAATTAGGAGAAGAGACCTGTCCAAGACCAGGAACCTGGACCAAAATTGTGCCATGTTGCTTTACTTTAATGAGTGGCCCCAGCAAAAACTGAGCTGTGTGGCAGAGCTGTTCACATTTACCTTCTGTATCCACCCACTTCTGCTGAAACCCCTGGCAAGATCGTGGCCCTGTTGTAGCGTGTCATGTTTTGAACAGCTGTCTATGGAAAGAAAGCAAACACAACGTAGAGCAACACTGATTTGTTTCAGAAAGGTCTTTTATTTTCGGTTCTGGCTGTGTTCAACATCTTAGCTCACGTTTTTCATGTTGTAATGATCTGCCATACGGACGATCACCTCTAAATTAGAGAGTTTTCTCTAATTTGGCTTGGATTAAAGATGCTTGGTTAGTGAAAGCTGCTGCTTTTTTTATAGTCAAGGGACTGGTTCTGAGAGCCTTGTTGCAGGTGGCTGAGGTCACCGTCCCAAGGGTGTATGTCGTGTTTGGCATCCATTGCATCATGGCGAAGGCACCTTCAGATGTGCAGGTTTCAGGCTTTCATCGGAAAATCCAACACGTTAAAAATGAACTGTCATGCAAGGAAAAAAAAAAAAAAAACAGATTTCGTTTGTAAAATACGAGCTATCTGGAATTTTATGATGTATATTTTTAACAAAAATGACTCAGTTATTGACGTCTCCACGTTTTTACTGATCCTAAGGAAGGTGGCAAAACGGAAAGCCTGGAGTATGGGTAGGTGAGAGAGACGGAAGACAGGTTAACCAGGCATAAAGAGATGAGATGCTCTAGTGAGTGGAGGTTCCCTGAGATGCTGTATGATTCATATAAACCAGTCTGTGGCTCCTTTAAACCTCACTGTCTGAAAGGTTGAAATAGTGTCTTCCCTTTTCTCTAGGCAACTAAGCATTACCTAAAACTCGCTGGCACTAAAGCAAGCTTCAGGGAATATTCTTCCCGTCACACCTCATGTAATTGCACCAGTGAAGTTAATTGAGTTGCTTTTTGAGGAACTCATGTAAAAGGCGTTTAGTTTCATGTAAACAGGGAGGTGGTTTTGTAGCAGACGTCGTATTCATCTAGTGCCTCTTGCTGCAGCCCTCCAGTCTAGCTATGATGGGGCCCATCTAAGCTGAATGAAGTAGAACGAATCAGCTTGGTCACGCTGACCGATTGCAACATCGGGGCAGGTTGTCTAAAGCTTGCCAGCTAGCATAGAAGCTCTGACCATGCAGTCTGCTGGCGCTAACAATTAGTTCACTTGAATAGTCTTGCTGTCAAAGTGGCTTTTCACCTTCTTAAAATCCTGGGCTAGAAGAGCTGGGAGAGAACTACCTTCAGCCTTGAGTTTGGCAGTCTGGCTGTCCGCCTGAGAACCAGGCAAGAGAGGAGGGTGTCTTCTACTGTACGTGACCCTCTCATTCTGGTTAATGTTGCTCCCAGTGTGATCTGACCTTGTGTGTATGCCCCTGGTGTGAGTGCATGCAGGAGTGTCACTGGCCAGGGCTGGTCCTACAGAGACTGGGGGTCTTGCTGTGGGGTGCATCAGAAACTGGGTGTTCCCGAGCATTCCCTAGAGACTGGTGGGGTACAGAGAAGGGGAATGTGCCAGGGGGTGACCACGGTAGGATTGGAGAGGCTGCCACAACCTGTCCTTGTCTCTGTCCTACACAGGTGAGCGCTGTGGGCTATGGGATGGATGAGGTGGAGCAGGACCAGCATGAGGCCCGACTCAAGGAGCTGTTTGACAGTTTTGACACGACGGGCACAGGGTCCCTGGGGCAGGAGGAACTCACCGACCTTTGCCACATGTTGAGCTTGGAGGAGGTGGCCCCAGTGCTGCAGCAGACGTTACTTCAGGACAACCTCTTGGGCAGGGTAAGGTCTGGGGAAGAACATGACTATGGGAAGTGGGGTGCGGTTTCTGCCGGGGTGCTGGGGGCGGGGCAGACCACACATGTTGCAACTTGTTTCTAGCATCCTGGCTGTTACATGATAAAAAGAAGAATGTAATGAGTGTGACATCACAGTCCAGTTTGCTAGGGTGGCAAGAGCCTGCTTTAATTTGTGCTCTGGAATTATGGTGTACACTGAGCATCTTAGATAAAGAAAAAGAGGTAATGAAAGGATGTTTTCCAATTTTTGTCTTGTTCTTTGTGGTTTATTTTATTGACTCCACATTCATCACTGGCACAGAAAGGAGGAGGGTGAGATTTCCATTGAAGAGAAAGAAAATGCAGTAAGAAAGCTATTGTTATGACTTTTACTCCCAATTAAGCTATTTCTTGTGTGGATTATTTCTGGGTGAAAATTAAACCTTCTATCCAGGAAATAAGACAGCAGGGTAAATAAATACAGTGCAGGTTCATTTAAAACGCAGCACGACTTGCTTCCAGCAGGGATGTGTGTGCACACGCCAATGTTAACCTCTGTGTTTGACAACAAATAGTCATGTTATTACCATAGATCAAGTCACAGATGTGAGTAAGAAGTGAGAGAGGGTCTTTTTTTTTCGTCTTGCCAATGGTGGATATTTGATCTGCCATGACCTGAGATTGCCTTCAATTCTCCTCATTATAACTAATAGCTTTTATTATTTGCCTTATTTATAATTAATAGTTATTTATAATCAATAGGTTTATATGGCTTTGAGTCAAGTCTCTTGCTGTTGGATTTTGGAACGATGAGAGAAAAAGAGGGACAACACTTTTTGCACTCTGTTGCTTCATTCTGGTTTTTATCACATATAAATTGAGGAAGCAGTCGTGAGGCTTAACTTTATTCTAGTGACTGAACTTCTTTTTCTTTTCATTTTCACTGTCTTTTAGCTGACAAGGGAGGCAAGTGACTTCAGATATAGTACCATGTATTGGCTTTCTGTAACCTGAGACAGACAGGAGTAGCCATCATCCTGAAATTAATGTGCAAAAGATGATATTCTCAGGCACTTGGCACATGAATGTGATGTTCAATGGGACTCACACTTGAAAAAAATATGTGACTTCTTTGCAAAAACTGGAGCCATTCTTGGCCTCTTGTGGTGGGGGGAGGGTTAGCTGTCTATAAATACATGTGGTCCCCATAAAATGCTAAAAATCTTGCTTTAATAATCTTAAAATGAAGCTTCGAAGATTGAACCATTTGCTCTTCATCATATCATGCGTTCACATATTTTCCAGTTCTGCCTCCGTCTTAGACTCTGTGGGTAGCAAAAAAACTGGCATCTCCCAGTATGGTCCTTGGGGATCTCAGTACTTCTGGTGTCTAAAGGATAATATCAATGGGCTGATCTGTTTTAATTCTCATTAAAGTCTGAAAAGGCATGATACAACTAAGGTTTCCTTGAGTGGTTTTCTTAGAGTCTGCGTAAATATGGAATGCCATGCTGTAAACAGACTGCACCTTGGCAGCAGGTCAACAGTTTGCTCTCCAGATGTTGCACATCTTTGCCCTCATTTGGTAGACTCAAACAGGGAACAGTTATCGATTGATTTGTTAACGACTTGACACTACCAGCCTGCTTTTGACGCTTGCTATTTGCCTGAATAATGAATACTTAAGTGGTCTATAGTGTGATATTTACTTAGTGAGCCAGTGATAAAAGTTAAATAGATGGATGCATATTGATTTCATGTGGGAGGTCCCTGGTGATAGTCTTGAGAGTGGGGGGTTGGCATGAGTTAATGCACTACTGTTAAATTTGCATTTCTTAATGAAACCAAATTATTCTCCTCAGATGATCACACAGACTTGGCCATATGCTATTAAGATACTCTATATGGTCTATAATTTTAAATTATAAGAAAAAATGTCATCAGATTCATTGGAGCCATCCAAGTGTTATCATTTTCATGATGCATACAGTAGGGATTATAGTTGTAAAATTATAAGTGGTTTTTAATGCCAGTCATCTTTCTTCTCTTTAGAAGATATTTGTAGAAAAACTTACAAGGGTTAGCAGCTTGGTTTAATTAAAAAAGAAAGAAAAGGTAGCATAACAAATCTGAATATATTACTCTATTCATTAATTCAACAAATATGTATTGTGCGTGTCCTGCCTGTCAGGCATTCCTGCAGTCTTATGGCTTGGGATCTGTATTAGTCCGTTTTCATGCTGCTGATAAAGACATACCCGAGACTGGGTAATTTATAAAGAAAAAGAGGTTTAAGGGACTCCCAGTTCCTTGTGACTGGGGAGACCTCACGATCATGGTGGAAGGTGAGAGAGAATGAGAAGATGAGAGACACTCCTTACGTGGTGGCAGGCAAGAGAGAATGAAAGCCGAGCAAAAGGGGAAACCCCTTATAAAACCATCAGATCTCGTGAGACTTATTCACTACCCCAAGAACAGTATGGGGGAACCACCCCCACGGTTCAATTATCTCCCACTGGGTCCCTCCCACAACACATGGGAATTATGGGAGCTATAATTCAAGATGACATTTGGGTGGGGACACAGCCAAACCATATCAGGGTCCAAGTTATTTATATTTATATTTACTATAAACTACAGTTTTCCATTAAGTTGGCTTTTGGCTGCATTAGTATCCATCAACTTCCTGGATGCTTCTGGCTTTAATTTTGTCTTTTAAATCTTAATGAATATAATTTTTAAATCAAATACAAATCCACCTTACCTGTATTGGGCTTGGGCTAAATTAATCCTTTTTTTCTTGAAAAAGAAGTAAGATGGAAAGCATTGTCTCGCTCAATCAAGAATGCAAACATTGTGTATTTATTTTTAAATATTACAACGCATCTTCAATAACTTGTTTTTTTTTTTAAGGCCTGATGTTTAATAGTTGTTAATGAAAGTAACTTAAATCAACTTGCCATTTCTATGTGTTTTACCAATAGGTCATTTCCCCCCAGATTATTTTTCTTTTCTTTTTTTTTTCTTTTTTTTTTTTTTTTTTTTTTGAGACGGAGTCTCGCTCTGTCGCCCAGGCTGGAGTGCAGTGGCGCAATCTCGGCTCACTGCAAGCTCCGCCTCCCAGGTTCACGCCATTCTTCTGTCTCAGCCTCTCTGAGTACCTGGGACTACAGGCGCCCGCCACCACGCCCGGCTAATTTTTTGTATTTTTTAGTGGAGACGGCTTTTCACCATGGTCTGGATCTCTTGACCTCGTGATCCGCCCACCTCGGCCTCCCAAAGTGCTGGGATTACAAGCGTAATTATTTTTCAATTCATTTGTCTTGCTTTATAGCTTGAAACCATATTCACCTGAGCAAGGTATTTACTGTACAGGTGTTTGAAATGCCTAAAGCTTGTGGATCCCTGATTTGAAGGAAAAGGGATATTTCCGATATGTGTTTACCACTAGGTTATAAAAAGAGTTCCATCGTATCTTTGTCACCAGTTAAGCACCTGTCAGCTAGGTGAGGCCTCATCACAAGGGGCTTCTCAAGACATTGAAAAACTTACAATCTAGTTGGGTAATATACATGGCAAATGAGTAGCACGGGAAGCAAATACTACAAAACTTGAAGGGAACCATGAACCAAGTTTTATCCAAGCAATCATACTAATTGTAGATGCTTAAATGAAGTGTTTTCTGCATACCTCTCTATCTCCTTTATTAGAAATCAGGACATGAAGATAATTTGCCTTGGTTTTGTTGAAATATTTGGTTATATCCAGTGTTGTTGTTTTTTTTTTTTTTTTTTTTTTTTTTTGACAGAGTCTCGCCATTGCCCAGGCTGGAGTGTAGTGGCCCGATCTCGGCTCACTGCAAGCTCTGCCTCCCGGGTTCACACCTTTCTCAGCCTCCCGAGTACCTGGGACTACAGGCGCCCACCAACACACCCAGCTAATTTTTTGTATTTTTAGTAGAGACGGGGTTTCACCATGTTAGCCAGGATGGTCTCAATCACCTGACCTCCTGATCCGCCCACCTCAGCCTCCCAAAGTGCTGGGGTTACAGGCGTGAGCCACTGCGCCCGGCCATATCCAGTTTTAAAAATGCATTCTTGGCCAGGCACTCACGCCTGTAATCCTAGCACTTTGGGAGGCCAAGGCAGGTGGATTGCCCGAGCTCAGGAATTCGAGAGCAGCCTGGGCAACACCGTGAAATGCTGTCTCTGCTAAAAATACAAAAACTTAGCCGGCGTGGCAGTGGGCACCGATAATCCTAGCTACTCGGGAGGCTGAGACAGGAGAATTGCTTGAACTCGGGAGACGAAGGTTGCAGTGGGCCAAGATCACGCCATTGTACTCCAGTCTGGCGACAGAGCGAGACTCCGTTTCAAAAAGCAGCATTCTTTCCTTATGTAGTATACCAGCTTTGAGACAAAACAGCCCCTGAAGTTCTGAGGAGTTTCATTGCTATATTCTTAATATGAATTTGGATGCTGAAATACCCTATGTCCCTGGCACACTTTAAAGTGAGAATAAGCCTCCAGGCAGCAGAATCACCATTGGTTTCTAGAGTCCCGTAGGTACATGGACTTTGGTAATCAAAGACATGTTGAAATTTTTAGTGTTAAAATTTGATAGCTGTACAAATATATATAATTTAGCTCAATTTTCTTACATTTCTGAAAGGGTTTGAGGTCCTTTCTAAATTTCTTGATAAATTTCATGTGGTGGATTTGTTTCCAACTCAAAAGCTTTTTAAGATTTATTTTTCTTATATACATTTTAATCATTTGAAGTGTAAATCGAAAATGGAGAAGTACTTTCTTGTAGTGCTTATTTGGACTTGTTCTCTGTATGCAAAGTTACATTCAATATTAACTGCCATTAGTTTGTAATAGTGGTGCTGCTGATGGGGTTGTCATAATATAACTCATACAACAGTCAGACTGGTTGTCTCTGACTTGTGGAAGGGAGGCTAGGGAGACTTAAACCCGTGAAGGGAAATGGCCTATGCTGTGGGAGAGAAAAATAGCTAGGAGGAGGTTTTTTGCATATGTAGACCTGGATCTAGTCTCTAAGTTGGACTCCTAAGGGTCTGTGGTTCCCCATTTTTAGACAAGAAGACCTGATTAGGAGACTGCTCAACTTGCTTTGACTCTGTATTAATGCGTTCTCACCGAACTCGTTGCAGAATTAGGTGTGTTTTTTGTGTACAGTACGTTGTTGTGTCTGTCAGAGATATTTAGTGTGACAGGGATCAAGAAGGGAGAGCTGTTGGGAAGGCCTGGACTCAGAACAGCAGGGAGGAACAAATGCTAAATGGCCATTCTCTTCTACCGACCTGATTTTATAATGCCTTATTTCTATGATTAGGGATGCTCATTAGATTTCATCGTTATTTCACGGATACTTTTATGAGTAACTTCCTGTCTGGACAGAGGGGACTTAAAGTTCTTCAGTGTCTGTCTCAGATTGTAGACCTCAGAGTTCATCTGGTAGAGAAACCTTGGCTTTTCCAAGGTCAGATGACGCATTTGAGTCAGTGCCAGGATGAGATCCTGG
The DNA here is from genome assembly GCF_009828535.3 of Hylobates moloch. NCBI lineage: Eukaryota > Metazoa > Chordata > Mammalia > Primates > Hylobatidae > Hylobates > Hylobates moloch. Next base: position 54,816,198 of record NW_026652291.1, read on the forward strand.
ATTTCCCAGCCCCTGCATTTGAATACTTATCTCCACAGTTTCCTCAAACTCCAAATATGCAAAAGTGAATCTCCATTCCCTCACCCTGCTCCCCACACACTACCACCACCACCTGGAGATAGTATACAGTTAGAGCACAGGCTTTGAAGTCAGTCCTGGATTCAAGTTCCACTTCTTGTCACATTTTTTTTCCCTTCAGCTTTGATTTTAAACTCTGGGGTACATGTGCAGGATGTGCAGGTTTGTTACAAAGGTAAATGTGCCATGTTGGTTTGCTGCACAGATCAACCCATCACCTAGGTATTAAGCCTGGCATCCATTAGCAATTTTTCCTGATGCTCTCTCTCCCCCTACCTCACAGGTCCAATGTGTGCTGTTCCCCACCCACCCCCCATCCCCTGCCAATTAGTCCATGTGTTTTCATTGTTCACCTCCCACTTATAAGTGAGAACATGCAGTGTTTGGTTTTCTGTTCCTGCTTTAGTTTGCTGAGGATAACGGCTTCCAGCTCCATCCGTGTCTTGCAAAGGACCTGATTTTGTTCGTTTTGTTTTGTTTTGTTTTGTTTTTTTTGACATGGAGTCTCGCCCTGTCGCCCCAGGCTGGAGTGCAATAGTGCCATCTCAGCTCACTGCAACCTCTGCCTCCTGGGTTCAAGTGATTCTGCCTCATCCTCCCGACTAGCTGGGATTACAGGTGCGTGCCACCACACCCAGCTAATTTTTGGTATCTTTAGTAGAGATGGCTTTCTCCATGTTGGCCAGGCTGGTCTCGAACTCCTGACCTCATGATCCACCCACCTCCGCCTCCCAAAGTGCTGGGATTACAGGCCTGAGCCACCATGCCCCACCGATTTTGTTCCTTTTTGTGGCTGCATAGTATTCCATGGTATATATGTACCACATTTTCTTTATCCAGTCTATCATTGATGGACATTTGGGTTGATTCAATGTCTTTACTATTGTGAATAGTGCTGCAATGAACATATGCATGCATGTATCTTTATAATATAATGACTTATATTCCTTTGAGTATATACTTAGTAATGGGATTCCTGGGTCAAATGGTATTTCTGCCTCTAGATCTTTGAGGAATCACCACACTATCTTCCACAGTGGTTGAACTAGTTTACACTCCCATCAACAGCATAAAAGTGTTCCTTTTTCTCCACAACCTCACCAGCATCTGTTGTTTCTGGACTATTTATTGATTGCCATTCTGACTGGCGTGAGATGGCATCTCATTTTGATTTTGATTTGTATTTCTCTAATGATCAGTGATATTGAGCTTTTTTTCATGTTTGTTGGCTGCATGAATGTCTACTCTTGAGAAGTGCCTGTTCATGTCCTTTGCCCACTTTTTAATGGGGTTGTTTGTTTTTTTCTTGTAAATGTGTAAGTTTGTTGTAAAGTCTGGATATTAGACCTTTGTCAGATGGATAGATTGCAAAAATTTTCTCCTATTCTGTAGGTTGTCTGTTCACTCTGATGATAGATTATTTTGCTATGCAGAAGCTCTTTAGTTTAATTAGATCTCATTTGTCAATTTTTGCTTTAGTTGCAATTGCTTTTGGCGTTTTTGTCATGAAATCTTTGCCCGTGCCTATGTCTTGAATGGTATTGCCTAGATTTTCTTCTAGGGTTTTTATAGTTTTGGGTTTTACATTTAAATCTTTAATCTACCTTGAGTTAAATTTTGTATAACGTGTAAGGAAGGAGTCCAGTTCCAATTTTCTGCAGATGGCTAGCCAGTTCTCCAAGCACCATTTGTTAAATAGGGAATCCTTTCCCCACTGCTTGTTTTTGTCAGGTTTGTCAAAGATCAGATGGTTGTAGGTGTGCAGTCTTATTTCTGAGTTTTCTATTCTGTTCTTTTGGTCTATGTGTCTGTTTTTCTATCAGAACCATGCTGTTTTGGTTACTGTAACTTTGTAGTACCGTTTGAAGTGGGTAGCGTGATGCCTTCAGGTTTGTTCTTTTTGCTTAGGATTGTCTTGGCTATTCAGCTCTTGCCACTTTTTAACCATATGAACATGTTATCTTACATACTCTGAGCCTCAGATTTTTCATCAGTATAATGGGAAGAATATTTCCCTTACAAGACTGTGATGAAGGTGGACTGAGATTTGTGTGTATCAAAGGCTTATCATAGCGCCAAGGACACTGTTAACTTGCTGTATTTGGCTGTATGCTCCTTTCCCCTACCCTCTACACACCCAGAATGGCTCTTTGATAGTGACTTCCTAGTAATGATTTACCAAGAAACATGGTTGGAGTGAAGAGTAGATTTGCTGGAAGTTCTCTTGCGTGGTGGTGGTTTGAATTCATTTCCATCTGTGAACAGGATTCCTTGGACCAGTCTTGGAGTACAGCTTCATATAGTTGCTTTAGGTTTTATAAACCTACCTTTTAAAATAGCCTTTGCCTCTCTCTACATTGTCTGCAGTAAATTAAGTTACAATATTACAATTTAATAAATGAATATTAAATAAAATAATATTAAGTTAACAATTCAAGTTACAATAACCTGAATACTTTATTTAAAATAAAATATAAGTGTATCTTTCATTACGAAACTGCCTCTTTTTTAGTCTATATCATTTCTCTTTGCATAATGCTGTAAGCATCTTCCTGTGCATTGACTTCTGATAAGTCCATATTTCTGTAACTGTTTCAACTAACACAATGTTTTGAATCTTCTTTCATTAATTTCTCCTTATATTAGTAAAGACAAATCTACCAAGTTTGTATTAGTTACATAGACCTTTGTCTTGTTTCTTAAACTCACCTTGTTCAGTGCTAGTTTGAGTTCTCCCACCTTGGGTCTATTTCCAGTAGTGCCTGCACACATGTGGAAACTGCATTTGATCTCCATGATTGCACGAGATGAGTTTATGCAACATTAGTTTCCTTATTCCACTTCCTGTTACAGGGTTTTTTTGTGTGTGTGGTTTGAATTTGTTTCTTGTGTGGTGCTTAAGTTCTTTTTTAAAAAAAAGCAAATTGCATTTCTAAAAAAGCATTCATATGAAATGTGAAGAGGAAAAGTGATGAGGTAAATTTCTCCTAAGAAGTGGTAACACATGACAAAAAATATCAGACTTGACTGGTCTTCCTCTTAATTTAGTTTAAATGTCATGTGTATTTTTCATCAGTCGTGTAATTTTCCCATTGCTGCAAACTGCCTGTTGAGTCATACAAGGTATAGGAATACTTGTAAAATGAATGGCAGCAATTATTATTCAAATGAAGAGGTACCAACCAGTGTATGCACAACTTGGAAACTTGTTACCTTGTGAGACTTAATTGTATTGTATATTTATGAAGATTTCTACTTTTTAACAAAATACAATAGTAAAGCTCCCTTAGAGGAGAAAAATGGTACTTAAAACATTGCAGTTACTGAACATAGTTAGCCCACCGGTGGGGGTGTTCATCAACATTTCGGTTCTGAGTTGTGTCCCAAGGGGCTTTTCCACCACATCACTATTCATGAGCATTGATGGAAAATAGCGGTCACCTCCTCCACAAGAGAACTATGTCTTTGAAAGATGAGGCATTTACTGCTATTTAAATCCAAGGGCCCAGTGTCTACACTTGCAAGAAGGAAAATAAAGATCAATGCAAGACTTAAGCTGCTCTAATGGTTTGGACCAGCTGCTGTGTGGTGTGTGAATTTTCGGACTTTTTGTTGGGAGAAGAGGAATTCAACCAAGTAGACGTTATCGGGCTATGAAGAGCCTGTGAGTTAATAATCCTGTTTAATATTTTATAGAGCCCCTTTTCATCTAAAATGAGGCTGATTTACTACATTATAAATAAATTTCGAAACCTTTAATCTCCGTCTGTGAAGATTTTAGAGAATTCAAGCATTGCTAAACTGTCCCTCTTTTCCTCCCTATTGGCCAAGTAGGACATGCTTATTTATCGGAGGCCCCTACCAATTTTGTCTCTCTCAGGCACATACCAGCTTCTATCTTGTAGTTACTAATAAACCTTCCTCTCTTTTTCCCCATTCCACCCTTCCACTTTCTGGAATCTATGGGGTAGCTGATAAACTCCTTGAGGGCAGAGGTTAGTGTCTTCTTGATCATGTATCTCCTGATCCTGCCTTATACCTGGTGTGTGCTTTACACCTGGTGGCTTCGTGTGAAGTTGAGGATTTGACTTCCAGCAGCAAGGGATTTCCCTGAGGGGTCAGACCAAGAGGGAAGTGGGTCTGAGCCAGGCAGGCTTGCTGGGCTCTTGATGAGTCCAGTCAGAGGCCTGATGCATGCCTTCTCTACCTCTCACCTTTCAATTTTGAGGTGGGGTCTCTGACTTGACTGTGTCACATGGATATTGTAAGATTCAAATGACAAAATGTCTAGGAAATAATGAACCTACGATAATATCGTCATTCATCTAGCATTATCCATGACCCACATTCATAAAAAAAAAAAAATTTTTTCAGAGACAGAGTCTCGCTCTGTCACCCAAGCTGGAGTGCAGTGGTGTGATCTCAGCTCACTGCAATCTCCACCTCCTGGGTTTAAGCGATTCTCCTGCCTCAGCCTCCCGAGTAGCTGGGACTACAGGCACCTGTCACCATGCCCAGCTATGGTTTTTTTTTTTTTTTGAGACGGAGTCTCGCTCAGTCCCCGGGCTGGAGTGCAGTGGCTTGACCTCGGCTCATTGCAACCTACACCTCCCGAGTTCAAGCGATTCTCCTGCCTCAGCCTCCCAAGTAGCTGAGATTACAGGTGCACGCCACCACGCCCAGCTAATTTTTGTATTTTTAGTGGAGACCGGGTTTCACCATGTTGGCCAGGCGGGCCTCAAACTCCTGGCCTCAAGTGATCCACCTGCCTGGGCCTCCCAAAGTGTTGGGATTACAGGCGTGGGCCACTGTGCCCAGCCATGGCCCTGATTCTTTATAAAAGTGATGGGAACAGTCAGTCACCCCTATTACTATACCTGTTGGTAGTATTAACTACCACTTGCTGGGTGTCTAACAGTCCCAGGACACTCTTGATACTTTACCCAATTCTCATTTTATCTTCCCAACACAGGGAGGCGGTATTATAAATACCATAAAATACATGCAGTGCTCTTAGCAGCTGCCTGGACTCTCTGTGACATTTCCTGAGACTATGAGCATCTTGGAACAGGGACTTGTCACTCTCATTCACTACTGTGTCACCAGGGCCAAGTACAGTGCCTGGCATAGAGCAGCTGTTCAATAAATATTTATTGAATGAATAATAAATATCAGTTGTTAGATGTCCCCAGTTTTCCAGACAGACAAACTAGAGCTTGGAGAGGCTTCGTAATGTCGCCAATTCACATCAAGCAGTGAAGGCAGAGCTAGGGTTAGAGCCTGGACCCACCTAGCTATAAAGCCTTTGTGTGTCTTCCTAAGCCTGTTCCTGGCTTCCCTGAGAAGAATGAATGATTCTGTAGAAATTCACAGATGCCTGTCAAGCGGCCTGAGTGCCAAGAGCTCTTGAGTATGTGATGTTTGTGAACTGGCTGGTTGGGAAGCTGGTCTTGCCCATGTTAACTGGAGCCTATCCCTGACTCTGGGACAGTAGCGGGACCTGGCCGCCCCTCCCTCCCCCAGGATGTTTGGCTGTGAAACCTAATTAACATAGCCTACCTTTCTACAATCTTTTACCCTTTCAAGGATTGTACCTCCCTGGATCTTTAGCAGGTGCCTGGTTTTCCTTGACAGACTTCTGCTCTGGCTTCTTAGATTGTGTAGATTTTTTAAGTCTGTAAAAAGGTAACTATGTGAGGTGATGTATATTTTAGTTAGCTTGAATGTGGTAATTATTTCACATTGTATACATATATCAAATCATCAAGTTGTACACCTTAAATATATGCAATATAATCTAAAGATTTCAGTAAGTAATTCCAATCAATCAAAACTAACATGGTAGAGAAATCACATATACTTTGGGAGAGTGTGGTAAATTGCAAGGAGATACAATTTTATGACATATAAATCTCAATGAATTCCTCTCTTTTGTTTTTATTTGCAGAGATAAGACATGATATGATTTTTTGTCCACTGTTTCAATAACTGATGAAGTTTGCTATTTTTGTAAATTTGATTTGGAAGTTTATCTGTCACCTATATTAAACCTCTAGACAGTGTTTTGTAATGACATGCAAACAGACCCATCCCATAGCAGAACAAATTACAAATGTACCAGTTTTGTATTTACAGGGGGGTTCTATCTCAATAGGTGCCACATTATCAAACTAGAATTGTGATGAGAAGAAATCCCAAGGTGAGATTACATACATCTAAGTTATAGAATATCCTTGGCCATAAAGAAAATGCTCTTACCTTTTCAACGAAGTAATATCCTAGTTCTGACTATTTACTTAAATAAAAGTCCGGTTCTTTCCAACTTCAGTCAAGATAACTCTATTTTTTAAGAATTCGGGAAAATACTTCTTAAGATTCATTTATCTTTTGTGCATTTGCTATTGATTTTTGCTTATTTATGGAATCACAGGCCTTGGGAAATAAATATTATGTACCTTTAAGGAAGACGTAAACTCCCACACAATAATAATGGGAGATTTTAACACCCCACTGTCAACATTAGACAGATCAACGAGACAGAAAGTTAACAAGGATATCCAGGAATTGAACTCAGCTCTGCACAAAGTAGACCTAATAGACATCTACAGAACTCTCCACCCCAAATCAACAGAATATACATTTTTTTCAGCACCACACCACACCTATTCCAAAATTGACCACATAGTTGGAAGTAAAGCTCTCCTCAGCAAATGTAAAAGAACACAAATTATAACAAACTGTCTCTCAGACCACAGTGCAATCAAACTAGAACTCAGAATTAAGAAACTCACTCAAAACCGCTCAACTACATGGAAACTGAACAACCTGCTCCTGAATGACTATTGGGTACATAATGAAATGAAGGCAGACATACAGATGTTCTTTGAAACCAAAGAGAACAAAGACACAACATACCAGAATCTCTGGGACACATTCAAAGCAGTGTGTAGAGGGAAATTTATAGCACTAAATGCCCACAAGAGAAAGCAGGAAAGATCCAAAATTGACACCTTAACATCACAATTAAAAGAACTAGAAAAGCAAGAGCAAACACATTCAAAAGCTAGCAGAAGGCTAGAAATAACTAAAATCAGAGCAGAACTGAAGGAAATAGAGACACAAAAAACCCTTCAAAAAATTAATGAATCCAGGAGCTGGCTTTTTGAAAAGATCAACACAATTGATAGACCGCTAGCAAGACTAATAAAGAAAAGAGAGAAGAATCAAATAAATGCAATAAAAAATGAAAAAGGGGATATCACCACCGATCCCACAGAAATACAAACTACTATCAGAGAATACTACAAATACCTCTATGCAAATAAACTAGAAAATCTAGAAGAAATGGATAAATTCCTCAACAAATACACCCTCCCAAGACTAAACCAGGAAGAAGTTGAATCTCTGAATAGACCAATAACAGGCTCTGAAATTGTGGCAATAATCAATAGTTTACCAACCAAAAAGAGTCCAGGACCTGATGGATTCACAGCCGAATTCTATCAGAGGTACAAGGAGGAACTGGTACCATTCTTTCTGAAAGTATTCCAATTGATAGAAAAAGAGGGAATCCTCCCTAACACATTTTATGAGGCCAGCATCGTCCTGATACCAAAGCCTGGCAGAGACATAACCAAAAAAGAGAATTTCAGACCAATATCCTTGATGAACATTGATGCAAAAATCCTCAATAAAATACTGGCAAATCGAATCCAGCAGCACATCAAAAAGCTTATCCACCATGATCAAGTGGGCTTCATTCCTGGGATGCAAGGCTGGTTCAACATACACAAATCAATAAATGTAATCCAGCATATCAACAGAACCAAAGACAAAAACCACATGATTATCTCAGTAGATGCAGAATAGTCCTTTGACAAAATTCAACCACCCTTCATGCTAAAAACTCTCAATAAATTAGGTATTGATGGGATGTATCTCAAAATAAGAGCTATCTATGACAAACCCACAGCCAATATCATACTGAATGGGCAAAAACTGGAAGCATTCCCTTTGAAAACCAGCACAAGACAGGGATGCCCTCTCTCACCACTCCTATTCAACATAGTGCTGGAAGTTCTGGTCAGGGCAATCAGGCAGGAGAAAGAAACAAAGGATATTCAATTAGGAAAAGAGGAAGTCAAATTGTCCCTGTTCTGATGACATGATTGTATATCTAGAAAACCCCATTGTCTCAGCCCCAAATCTCCTTAAGCTGATTAGCAACTTCAGCAAAGTCTCAGGATACAAAATCAATGTACAAAAATCACAAGCATTCTTGTACACCAATCACAGACAAACAGAGAGCCAAATCATGAGTGAACTCCCATTCACAATTGCTTCAAAGAGAATAAAATACCTAGGAATCCAACTTACAAGGGATGTGAAGGACTTCTTCAAGGAGAACTACAAACCACTGCTCAATGAAATAAAAGAGGATACAAACAAATGGAAGAACATTCCATGCTCATGGGTTGGAAGAATCAATATCGTGAAAATGGCCATACTGCCCAAAGTAATTTATAGATTCAATGCCATCCTCATCAAGCTACCAATGACTTTCTTCACAGAATTGGAAAAAACTACTTTAAAGTTCATATGGAACCAAAAAAGAGCCCGCATCGCCAAGTCAATCCTAAGCCAAAAGAACAAAGCTGGAGGCATCACGCTACCTGACTTCAAACTATACTACAAGGCTACAGTAACCAAAACAGCATGGTACTGGTACCACAACAGAGACATAGATCAATGGAACAGAACAGAGCCCTCAGAAATAATGCCGCATATCTACAACTATCTGATCTTTGACAAACCTGACAAAAACAAGCAATGGAGAAAGGATTCCCTATTTACTAAATGGTGCTGGGAAAACTGGCTAGCCATATGTAGAAAGCTGAAACTGCATCCCTTCCTTACACCTTATACAAAAATTAATTCAAGATGGATTAAAGACTTACATGTTAGACCTAAAACCATAAAAACCCTTGAAGAAAACCTAGGCAATACCATTCAGGACATAGGCGTGGGCAAGGACTTCATGTCTAAAACATCAAAAGCAATGGCAACAAAAGCCAAAATTGACAAATGGGATCTAATTAAACTAAAGAGCTTCTGTACAGCAAAAGAAACTACCATCAGAGTGAACAGGCAACCTACAAAATG